>NW_003805430.1:1561789-1756789 GCF_000255335.2 Galendromus occidentalis
CTGCCTACCACTCTTTCGAGGAGTGCATCGATTCGAATCCGCACCGACCTTCCGAATGGTGTTCCAATGAAAAGACTCCGGCTCTCAAGTATTCCCATTAGACTGGAAGCGAAGTGGGAACAACTTGGATGATGAAGGAAAGAAGTTTTCGTCTCGTCGTCGTCGTCGTCGCCGCTCCTCGTGCGGCAACAATGAGTTTGTTCAGTGATTTTTCACACAATCTAATTTCATAGACACGCAAATGTTTAGTCGGGCGAGAACAATGGGCTATACACAAGAGCACGAGTCCAGCATCATCTGCACCGGGCTTGCACTTTCACTTCACGGCGAAAGTAGCGGTCACCGGAGCTCATCAAACGAGCAGGCAGCATGGCCGGCCGAAAATCCGCACCATTGAGAAAAAGGAAGGTGAGAGATGAGAACAGAAAAATATAAGTTCTGAACCGTGGAAAAACCTCTGGTCCCCTGTGAGCCATTCCTCTCCGCAGTCGTCGTAGTGAATTCCCGATACGCGACAAGTATTGATTTCATAGCAGTCGAGGTTTCGAGGAGCCAGTTTTCTTCGGGGGCTATTCCGTCAAATTTCGACCCCGAGAGTCAGTCTCGTCGAACTTTTGATCGGCACACGGACGGACTGACCGACCGATCGACCGACCAACGGACGGACAGGAGACCAGGGTTGGGAAAAGAGTGGAGTCGGCCGCTTCAATCTGTTCCAATCTGTTCAGTGATCTCATAAGCTAATGACGGTCAAAGCAAGGGTGAAAAATTTCACCGCTTTGTCAATGTCGCTTTTCAAAGGAACGCTCGCTAAGCGCCTTGCGCTCGAATTTACCGACTGGTCGAACGAACGAGGGAACGACCGACCGACCGTCCAAGCAAGCAACCAACCGATAGATGGAACGATCAAGCGAGCGAGCTGTTGGCGTGCAGGCTGACAGGGCTACCGGCTCCAATGTCGTCGCTCTTCAAGTGTCTGTGTTGGTTAGTTTCTTAGTTTTCTTCCTACTTTCTCATCTCGGTGCTTCAGCGGCGGCGGCGGCGGGAGCAGCTATTGATGCTGCTGCTGATGACTTGCTATTCGCTAAGTGCCCCTGAGGGGCTGAGAGAGCGAATGCCGGTCGCTCGGTTGTCCGTCCGTCCGTCCGTCCGTCAGAAATTACGGGGCACCCTGATATCAGAAGCCGCTCACGGTAGTCAGAGTCGGTCGCTCCGACGGGTGGTTGGGCAGCCGACCAGAGAAGTGAGGGTGACTACAAATTGATGAGCGATGCTGACAGCTTGCTCGAGAACAAATCGGCCATTGATAACATCATCTGCCTCTTCTGCTCGTCATCTTCGTGGCTCGAGTCCCTCGTCGTATTTCTCGTCCTTCTTCTCCCCCTCGCCGGTGAGGATCTCAATGTTTTCATACTCTGCTCTCGGCCACTCGTTCCGATCGTCTCGCGTAACGCATCGACCTCAACAGCTGTAAATCCTCTTCGCGGACATGGGGCCTCCACCTGCTCCCTCGCTTCCACTCTATCAGTCCGCTGACCCAAACGGAATCGGATCGGAGTTCGGCAGCGGACGTCTGTTCTTTTGGCTCAACCGGACTTTTCTCTGAGATCTAATACCCTAGCCGTACGTTTCCGGTGGCTCGCCGTATTCCTGGGAGGAAGCAAGCCAGCCAGCCAGCCACCTACTATTCTCTCAGGATACTCCATCAAGGAGATTGTTCGCCTCAGCATTGCTGCAGGTTCCTGCTCGTAGCGTGCGTACGTCATCCGTACAAGCAGCTGAAGCTTCTCTCATTATTATTTTTTCGTTGCCATTGCCGCGCTTGCGGTTGTTGTTGCTCTTTCGTTCGGCCGTCTTGTTCTAGCGGTGCAGTTTGCGTGTGCATAATCTCGCCGTCAGCTGTGCTCGAGGCTAACAAGCGCCGTGATGAACTTTATCACTTTCTGTTTCCGTTTTCTGTTTCTTTACTCGCCGTCGATTTCGCGAGCGATGGATGAGCGCTTGAGTGAAAGGCGCGGGGAGTATGTCGAGTCAAGTCTGCTCGGAGAACGATATTGAAAAGCGGCACGCGGCTCCGAAAAAGGATCGACTTCTGGATGTCGGCGTAGAGTTTCCGACCGAGAGAGCTGAGTGCGCTCCACCCTATCCCGTCCTCCCCGATGATCAAATCATCTGATAAGAGTTACGCTGCAAATTGGTTTGAGGCCGTCGCGGTCGGCATCAGAAGTAGGCGGCGCCACCGTATATCTGTCCGGCAGAAGTTTTCACTGCGAACAACAGGAGTCTTCGTCAGCCCGAACCAAGCTCTGACGTCGACTGATACATCGGAAGTATCCGTATTGGTTGATTGTTTCTTATTCCATTTTGCAGACCCTCATTGATCGAGCGCTCGAAGAGTGGCCACTTCAAAGGCGCAGCTCAGACTGCCAAAATTTAATCCGAGGTTTTGTAGGATTTTCGTTGAGACAGCAGAGTTCTACGAGCCCCGGCGCAACATCGCGGATTCGCTAGTTGCAGGTTAAACGTGACTCGGGATGAATCCGGAGAGCGGATTCCGAGCATCCATCGGAGTTCGCCTGCCGCAGATTGCCCTTCGTCAGGAGCCGATCGATTCGCATGCGGTTATCGCAAGCCCCGTGAAATTATTGAAAGACAAGCTCTCATTCGATATCCTTGTGATTCAGTGAGGATACTGACGTTCGAGAATCAATCGTCGAGGACGGAGCGCTCCACCTGCTCAATCTGGGAGTTCAGACCAGTATCGCAACGTTTCCGTTTGTTCACTCGGACTAAGTTCTCCTTTTGGAGAACAAAAGAAGAAATGAGTCGAGACAGCTTCGAGCGATTGTTCACTACGAAAAATATTCATTCGTCGCCGCTGATGGAACAGCGGCTCGAGTCCGCTATTTAAGAGCCGTCCAATCCCGCGTTCCTCTCTCGAGAGAATCCGGAATCCGCAATTCCCTCCAGGAACGTTCGAGTGTTTGATCGCACCCTGGAGCGAATCGCCTGAACGAAGAGACGAATCAGAAACTATGTGAGAGTCCGGTTCCTCGCTTCGAGAGTCCGGCGGACGTCGCGACGTCCTTCCGTTGTCCGGCTAGGCAAGAGGGTTGCTGAGGGAAACGTTCAGCTGCGGTTGTCCAGAACGCGCTTCGGCGTGAGATGATCTACGGCTCGAGCGGAAGTCCCGTCAAACACCAAGAACAGAAACAAGATGCGCGTTCAACCATAGAGCTCCGAGCAATAACTCCACTTGTCATCGGAAATCGAAAACTATTGGACACAGCGATCAGAGCTCGGAGTATTCCCAGCTTCTTCACTCTCATGGTTGCTCTTTTAATTTATATCCCATTGTTTAGCTCCGCGAGTCCGTTGCCGGAGAAATTCATTAGAAGTGCGTCGACAAAACTGGGGGTCGAAATTTCTGACAGAACCACTGCCGAGAAAGGCAGCCTCGTATGAAATAACCAATCTTCAGAGGCTCTCCTCCTTCAGTCGCCTGCTCAAACACGCGTGTAGAGAAAACTTCAATGTCAAGACTCCGTATTTTTCCTTCTCGTAGTATGCCAAGCCAAATCATCTAGTTCATCGGAAAACCCTCAAGTGACCCTTCAAGTGACCGTCTAGACGGCCTGTGGTGTGTGGGCCATTCAGAAATTCACATTTGTGGCTCAGGGGTAACAACGGTCGGTGTCAGTTGTTGTGAGCCTCGTCCCGGGACTCAACGGTGACGCTCGATGATCACGGTGACTCAATCCCGCGAAACGTTCAAGCGCGGAGAGGACCAACAAAAGCTTCTCTGTTCGCGTTGAATATTTTCTCCCTGGCAAGAAATTTCTAGAATCTATACGCGTACTGAAAACACTGTCAAAGTGGGTGAAGCTACCCCGAGTGAAACACCGTTTGGTCTTATCTCATCGACGACGACGGCAACGACGACGACGACGCGTATTTACAGAAAAAGTTCTTGCTCAAGGGCTTGACACGGACGCCAGGCTGGGTGGCTGGCTGACTGGCTTCGATGACGAGGGCGTGAACTCTGACCATCGGCTCGGGTCCGTGTACTGGGCGGACGTCAGAAAAAATCGCTTAAGCAATGGGTCGCTCGATCGCCTGCTTGATTCGTTGGTCGGTGACCTGGCTCTCCTGGAAGCCTTGTAGTCTATAAAAACAATATAAACGCCGTACTCATTGGACGTGAGGGCAGCTCGATGGACCTGGGGACTTCTACCAGCGGGAAAGCTTGGGGGCAGCCGGCCAGCAAGCGAGCCGGCTAGGTACCATGCGTGTAGGTATGTCTGTAGTGGTCTGGCTGGTTGGGATTCGATGTTTTTGTTTATGGTCCGTCTCGGATCGCTAGATGGCCGACTCCTTTTTCCTTCGCGTTGGTATTTGCCGTGTATGTGATGGCTTGATTATGATATCACTCGCCGTGGTCTTCGCTGTTTTATGATAGTCGTTCATTGCCGATGACGACCTCGACAACAACATCATCATACAACAAAAACCACGACGGCAACAACAACGTCCGTTGCAGCCACTGAAACGGGTCCTGTCTGCTTTCCGTCACAGAGCGATGGACCGATTCACGCCTGAAGAAGAACGACCATGTGAGTTCGTCGAACAATCAATACGAGCTTCGTGTCTCTCACTCTCTGCCGGCCAGGTTTGTTGACTGGTCATGAAGAAGGCTCCGCATGGAAGCTCTGCTGAGGGACTGGAAAGCTTCATACTCCCGCTCGCAACGGAGAAATATCGATGCTATGGGCACGAGAAGGGCGACTGGAGTTAGATTTTCTTCCGGCGAACATGCGGCTTGGATTTCGACTCCTTCTCCGCCGCGATCTCATCGAGACTATAGAGATGGCGCTGAAAAGGACGGGGAAGCCGCCAAAAGACATTGTCCGAGGAGTTCATTCTGCTTTTCCCTTCCTTGGTTCTCTCAGGTTGCTGGGAAGAGAAGGAGACTCACCAATGAGCAAATGTCTGAGAATACTCTTTCGGGCTCTGAACGATCACTCCCGGTACGCCAAGCAGGTCTGATTCAATTCGTTACTCTGTGACGTCGGCCGGTCGGTCGCTCGATCGATCCATCCATCCAGCGAGCTCAATTTTCTTCGCGAAAGGGACGCGGATCTTTCTTCTGGCATTTTATGACTCCCAAAGCTCCCGATACTTTCTCAGAATTCGGACTCGCTCGAAGTCTGCTGCCCATCTTTCCCGTGGACAGATTTTTCTCCGCGCTGGCCGCCGAGGCTCGCCGTTGGATCGGTGAATGGCCGCATTACGATCTTTTGCTTTCGAGGAGGTAGCTCTTCTTATTCAGACATTGTTTCTCAATCGTACCGTACAATCGTCTGGCTTGATTCCACAAACTTCTTAAAGACGTCTGTTGTTCGGGGACCTATCCACCCATCCCTCGAACACTGACTGCGAGGCTAGAGCTCTTTTATTTTTTATAACTCATTGACTGCCGTTATAATGAGTTTTTCCTTCTCGGGGTGTGTCTCTCGTGCCGTCGACTTCGTTTCGTCAAAGACGTCGTTAAACAGCCTATATCCACCGGTCGTACCGATGTCACGACCGATTGCATTGGCCTCCATCGAATGTGCAAGAATCTTCGGGCCTGATAAGGGCTACGCCTATTTGATTCCCTCAAATAGACGCGATGAGTTGGAGGAGCGTTGGAACTCTCCAATCACAAAGCTCCGTATTATCGACTCGTATCAGAGATATTGAGAAAACTCGCAATCGAACAGGATGCATCGGACGGTTCGGTGTTCCCGAGGCCCGCGGGCCGCGAGCTCTGATCTTCGAGAGCAGCCAGCCGCTATACTTGTTGGTTCACACTGCTTGCCCTTGATACTCGCTGTAACGTCTCGTGTACAGCTGCCCATAATCGGCTTAGATCTTCCCCTCCGCTGCCTTTGTGTCGAGTGTCGCATTCGACCCGGAGCTCCTCTTGTTTCTTGAGTCGGAGAGTGGAATCAGGGGATGAAACGTTTTCGGAACAGAAGTCGACAACCAGTCCATCCGGAAACTCGGCAAATAGAGAGACCAGGTATCGAGCACCATAGTTTTCCCACATTGCTCACGATCTTCAATCTTTGATTTGATATTCTCCCCCGCCTGGTCCATGCAGCCGTCGGCGTCGCTCGGACGAAAACGGAACAGCGTATCCAGCTTCTCTCGAGTAATCCTGGTCGCTCTTCGGGCCATCGATAACGACGGAGAACTCGGCACTCGTTTACTGATCGTGAGAGAACTCACTCAGCCTCAAATAGAACGTCTTCCGTGGAAAATGTTTTGAGAGCAGGATTCACCTCTTGAAAATCTCACGCTTATTCTCTTCAAGATTCCGCGTTCGCGGTGAGCCCTGTTCCTGAGCCCGAACTCAGACTCGAATCTCATTCTGCACGAGAACCTTGTTCAGGCGTCGCCGTCGTTTTTTGGGCGAATTCATGTGTTCTGCCGATTTGAGAGATTCGTCTCACGCCGCCGATTCTGTAGAGCGAGTCTTCCGTCGTCTCTCGGCTATTCTATGATTCCCTGGTCGTTAGCTCGGACGGAACGAACACTCTTCCGATACGCGTAAGCGGATCTCTCACAGCAACTCGAGTCTTGAGGGCTTGATTCGTTTTTGGATTAATGAATGCGTACGGGTGTCCCGCTACGACTAAGGGTAGTTCGAAAGTCTGTCAAAGATTATTAATTGCGTCTCCTGATGACGATTTAATGACTCTGGGCGAGTGTCCCCTACTCAACTTTCGGTTGAACAGGACCCTATTCGAGTCGCTCCAGCGGGCATAAGATGCGTTGACAGTTGTTTACCGCATAGTTTGTGGCGCGAGTCAACTCAGGCTCCGTTGAGGTTCGGATGATTTTCCCGAAGAGCTTTGCTTTTTCGGTGGCATACCGGATTTTTCCATGCAGAGTCAATCTCTGAGACAAGCTTTGATGATCAACATCAGCCAAACCGACCTCCACGGCGCTTTTGGCGAGTGAAAGAATCCGAGATGATTGTTATTCTCTATCGGAAAACAGGTTCGAGCGCGATCTGACAAATTTTATCCAGCGCGCCAATCCCCTCCTATCGATGAATTTTCTCCAGATTCACCCATAGTCGAGCCAGAAAACGGAGCCAAGTGCAAGGGGAAGAAAAAATCGAGTGGCGTCTCCAAAATACTCGCTCCCTTCGAAGATGCGGAATTTATGAGCTGTACAGTGAGCTGCTGCTACCGCTGCCGTCGCTGAAACTGGTGATGAGGCAGTGATGAGAAGGAGTCACAACCTGTGTTTATCGGAACTTTCACACGCTTGGGTGGTGCCCTTCAGCCGCCTCTATCGCTACCGGAACGGGTTTTAGCTAGACCTGTCAAAGATTTTTGCTCCTCCGAAGCAACTTCAAAATTTATTCCGATACCTCGGAAATGATGCTGAATTCCTCCACTCGGCCACAACTTTTCGATTATCAAGCCGCGGTGTAATCTCCGTTCCCCCCCCCGGGCTTAGATCTCGACGCCCAGCGGAACCGCAGGCCGGCTAGATTCCTTTCTCACCGAAGGGGTTATCCCTGGTCCAGATCCCCGCTCCATGTACGTAGTAAACTCTTTAAGCGAGCAGCCGACCGATGCGTGATCGAGTGCCTCTCCGGTCTCCGGAAGAGAGCGAGTTCGCTGCAGATCTCATCCTAAAGCGATGACCTTCAGCCAGAATCGGCTGCGGCAGATTGGGAGACCTGTGAAATCCGGAGTGATTAAATTGGCCGACCTTTCGGGTTTTCGAGAAGTCCGACGACAGCGGGCATGAAGACGTACGGAGATGTGAGTCAGAAAGTAATTTGACCTCCTCGTTGTCGGCGGAGATCGTTCGGATTCTGAACTCTGTCACCAGTAAGAGGTTCCCGGGAGCTTTTCTGTTCAATCTTCGTTTTTCCGCTCGGCTCCATGCTCGGGCTCCGCATCGGTTGACTTTAGTCAGTCAGTAAGTCAGTCAGTCAGTGAGCTCTGGCAAACTCTTCGAAACGAAGGATCTGCTGACTCCGGCTATCCAATCGACGAAGGTTTCTTTCGGTCGACCCGCTGCGCTGCTTCATCTGTCGGTGCGTGGGTTGGCGGGCGGCCGTTCGTTCGACGTTTCCAGTTTCCTAGTTTTCTCCTGCCTGCCTTCCAACCGACCAGCCAGCCAGCTAGCTAGCTAGCGGTAGTAGGATGTTGGCGGAGGCGGTAGCAGCCACTTTCCGTTTCCCCGCTGGGAACGAATCTCAACCGCTTCCTTCTCGAGTCGGTTTCTCCTGAGAAGTTTGGTGACAGACGAACCGTCAGACGGACGGACGGACAAACAGACAGACGGATGGATGAACGGTCGGACAGCCGTACAGACCGACCGACCGGCCGCCCGACCGCTGGGCGAGCCACAGCCGACAATGGACTCCAGGAAGTAGCTAAAGCGAAGTAATTGCTCCTTAATCGTCACACCGAGTCGGTCGCCCGGTCGGCAGTCCGGCCTAGGACTCTCGCAAAAGCCGTCAGCCGCCCCGCGGAATCCCGTTGTTTCTGAAACGCCAACATCGTGCGCGAAAAACTTGCCCGAGGAAAAAGCTTCTGAGAACTTGCTCCGAGTGAATATTGTATCTATTATGTGAGTTCCGTCGTCGCCGACCGTTTCGGCTGGCATTCTCTCAGCCGGGTGTCGGAAGTGAAAGCATTGTTCCTCTTGGCGTGCGGTGGCGGCGGTGAAGAGGGCAAGGGTTTTTATTCGCACAATTATCAAAAATGAGTCGAAACGGAAAGCTTCCGAAGCATAGCGGGACGGGGGTCGACAAAGTTGTTCCAAGCGAAGTCATTAATCGTCACCCAACAAGTTTTCAAACGATCCATGTGACGGATGAGGGGAGCGGCACTTGAAACTTTGACCTTGCTCGAAGCGTGTCATTAGCGTCAACGAGAGCCGAATTTCTGAGTCTGTCCCGCGAGAGTAGAATAACGCCGAGAAGGAATCGCAGACGCAGAACGTCCGACGCTATTCAAGGAGTAGGCCGCGAGACTTCGTAGTTTTCGTTTCTGGTGAACTTCTTCATTCGGATCAGAGGGGCAGGGTGCAGACCCGCTGAGTTAATCCGAACTCGCCAATTCGGCACCGCAAACGGGGTCAAAGTTGAGCGAGTCGACCGCGGCGAATTCGACCTTCTCGATTTCTCGTAGCGTTTTTTCCGCCGTGATTGTCGGCAGCGATGGCGTCGTATATCTCTTTACAGTTAAGCGTTTTTCGATTGAAATCGATCGATAGCTTTGGCAGGGAGTCGACTCCGAGCGATGCGAGCCACGAATGCGAAAGGACCATCTTCCGACATCAACGCTCCTTCCCGGCGTCGGGAGTCGCTCATCGGATCATATCTCCTTCTCGGGAGTCGTCGGAGACGATCCCCGGGACAACTTGATCCCCGTACGAGAAGTTCCCGCTTGATCCCGTCTGAAAATCGACCGTGCTCGATGCGCATCCATTCGGGACCTTCTCTTCTGAGAACACGCGAATGTTTTCGGATGTACATACATACTTCCAATTCGGCGAGAATAATCACCGAGGAAACGACGGAGCATGGAGTTCACGATTCTGAAACGGCAGCCCAACATGAGGGTACCGTCATTGTTTATTAACATGCGACTCGCTTCTGATCGTTTCTACTTTTGTAATGCGACTCCTCGCGTGAGAACGACCTCCGCCGTCATCGTGAGATTATCTTCGCTCTACGGTGTCGTTTCGAACTACACACGTCGAGAGGCAGAACAAAGGAGCGATGATCCTGGAAATGATCGAGGATGAGAACCCTCCGGTCTATCGGTGTGCATCTTTTCGTTTTCTGAAAAAAAACACGCGACCGCTCCAAAGCCGAATCATCCCATCGGGAGAGTCTCCCTCGTCGCCGAGCCGCTTTCCGCTATTTATCTTCCACGAGCTCACGTTCGATCATCGTAGATCCGATTACGCTGTCGGACTTACTGACATGAAAATCGATATGCAGCTCTTTCATTTTTTAGCTCGTTGAGTGAATTTCTAGCGATGACTCTACAGAATTTGTCGCTACTTACGATTAGTTAGTCCAGCAGCTACCATGCTCAGCGCGTGATTCATCAATGATCATAACGTCGTCGCGGTGGTCGATCCATCGGCTGACGGGCTCTGGGATCCCTCGATTTATGGCTTGAATAGCGCGACATAAGATACCACTAATTACCGTTGGCATAAATCTTGCTCAATGTTTCGTTGGTCGTTACTCTGCAGAGCTTTATTGCGACTGGAGCCAAAGGCCTGCCGCGGTATTTCGTTGCTTGACAACTTGACGCGAGATGGCCGCCAAATGGACAAGCGCCGCAGCAGCGGCGTCATCATCATCATCGACAACAAGTCCAATAGATTGAAAACCGGTGACAAAGATCATGACGGCTGAGAACAGAAAGATACGGCCGCGAAAATGAACTCGATCGCGATAAGCGGCGAATGACTGATTCGATACACGACATCGATTTCACAGGCAGAAGACCTTCCCGTTGATAAAACGCGCACGCAAAATCGAATGCTCGGAACTTCACTCAACCGCGAATGAGACCAAAGTAGACTTGCCCGTACGATATTTGAGGGGAATCCTTGAGAACGAACTCTTAAACCGAACGCTTTCAGCGTCGTTCGACGTCAATTTCATCATCGGCGTCATCGTCCTTTCTTGTTGTCGTGGACCGTGGACGCCGTCGTCGTTGACAGCGGCGGAGTGCGCAGACAACGAAGAACACTGAGCCCTGTGTTCGGGCTGCGATCTGGAGCAGCGGTTATGGCCGCGACCACGGCGGGAATTAATAATGATGGATAATTTTTTCCTCTCTCGTTCGCTCGCCTCTGGTCAGTCGTGACACGAAACGACACCCATCACAGAATAGATAAGATTCGACATGTATGAACGCGTATGACGACAGCAGCGAGACGATGATATTATCGCAGGCGTTTCTTCTGTTTAAGAAACCTAGCCCTGCATCGGACGAGCCCGATAGCGGTGGTCTAGCGCTTGGTGCCGAAGAAATTCCGAAGGTATTATGAGCCACGCTATATCGAAGTGGCGGTCGCTCGCTTGCGGTTGCCTCAGCGATTCGTGCACGCAACGTTTCTTTTTCCCCTTTTTTTCGCCTCGCTCGCCGTTCTCCGGAACGTCTGCCTCATCTTCTCCCAGTTCTTTTCCTATTCCCGACAAGAGTTCCGAGGGCGCGTGAGCATCAATTCGCCGCTTTCTGCCGAGTAGATCAAGAAGAAGAGTTGGGTTGGAGGAGTCCGAGTAGGAGCGTTCGTGAGTCGCTCCCCGCTCCCGGACAAGTTTGGCGGTGGTAGGACGAGACACGCAACTTCAGTTGTTTGTACGTGGGTGTACGACTAGCCTCGATCGTTCCATCCCGCTGTTGCGGATTCCACTCGGCGAATTAGGCAACACAAAAAAGAGATTCTGTCGCGGGAACGAGCGCGTGCGAAGTTTCCCTCGCAGATTCAGAGAGATGCGTCACCCTCCACAAATCTTTGGTTTCGTCTCGTCGCATTCCATCCGTCTCGTTGAGGATTCTCGTTTCGTCGCGGACTGAAATGAGTTCAATGGCGGCTCAAGCAACACTCGCACGAACGAGCTCTGCAGGACACGCGCTCGTTGTTGTCACCACACCATCGGATCCATTCCCCGTTAGGAACCAAAGGCTTGCAGCAAGCTCTCCGACAAGCTTGCCGTGGCTTTGACTGTATGACTCGAAGGCTTGTCACCAGACGGACCGACGCATAAGGGAGCGACGAGACCGAGAGTGATAGCAGCAATAATAATAATAAGAACAACAATAAGGGCCAGCAACAGAAGCGACAATGGAAGAAATGAGGGAGAGACGAACGACGAACAATGTTGAGTTGTAATTTCGCTTAAAAGCCTCACTGGTCAACTCTGCGAAGAGGCTTTTTAGACGACAGCTTCTTCCTCCTCCTTCTTCTCTCGTTGACTTCTAGACGCATTGCTTGACGACACTCCGTGAAAAAGCGCGAGTGTGTCCGAGCAAACTGTGCGTTGTGTTCGTCTACCACTCGCAGACGTCGTCATCGTCGCCGCCGCCCCGGTAGCCCTCGTAGATACCCTCGTAATCGCCGTATGAGTCGTCGTTGGTGGTACTTTCGGTGCGTCTGCGGGTCCATCGATCCCTCTTTTCCGCTGAACATGCATCCGCTCGTGAGCTTGGAGTGGACACCGTTCGCTCACGGAAAGAGTAGCGTTTTCGACAAGAAAAATTGCGTCGGTGATGAATCCATTATCACCTCGTTCCTCTGTCGGTGCCGAGCTGCGGATAATCCATGATGAGGCGCATCTGAGACACGTGAACCGCACGAAGTTCATGGTCGATGTGCGAGACAACCTGTATGCAGCCGCTGCGCCTAGCTCGACCCGCCCCAGGATCATCGAGCCGGACTTTCGGGATGCTTGTCAAATAGTGAGGATTCTTCAAATCAGAGCGAGGAAAGATTCGATGAACATCGGTCTGGATGCCGATGGTTCGGAATGACTTCTGCCAGCCATCATTCGATTCGTTCTCATCGGAAATTCGATGAGAACGTTTCGATGCGGGGAACACTCACTCACGGAACCAGTACGGTGACTCGCATGAAGGAAACGACGGAACGGACTCACGCCAACGCAGCAGCGACAACTGGCTACTGTTCTGTCCAGTGGAGGTCTTTATGACAGAAGTTCCACTAGAATTTATCGATTCCTTTGATAAATGCTCCTCGGATACATATATAGTCACCGTGAAATAAGCGCGAATATTCGCTGTCCGTCGAGGCGACGCGAGCGACGTTCTCTCAAAGCAATTATTGAATTACGGGAAGAGAGAAAAGCAGCGCACGGGCCTCTGCCGGGGCTCATTGCTCAAACTGTCGTTGCCGAAAGAGCGATTAGAGACTATCTGTCCGAAGGCCCCATAGACGTTTCGGGTGGCAGGAGTCGCTGAAATTTGTTTATTACATTCGACGATCACTTGCGAATCGTTTCTTTGAATCGAAGGGAGCGAAACAATTTTCGACGAGACCAACGAGTTGTAGATCGTATCGACAACGGCCTTCCGAACGAATCCGCTCGTGGATCTCTGCGGTTTCCTTGTCTTCGAATTCCGATCGCGGTCTCTCATACTTTCCACTGGGACATGAGAATTCCGCGGAGTCTACGACTCATTCCGATCATCCGGCTGCGGCGTGACTACGCAGATATCAGACGAGATACGTGCAGCTCTACAGACGATGTCTCGAATGCCCCTCGCAGTCTATCATTATGTCGATCGGGTTCGGCTGACAGAATCCATTAATAGATAAACAGGCGGAACGATTTTGCCGCGGAAGCCCCCGTGATGCGCTTCAGTGCAGATTTTGATTCCTTGGTTCGTTCAGAGTCTTGGTCACTCTCATGCCGACTGCCGTGCTGCGGCTGTCTACGGCCAGATAAGCTGTTCCGACGGCACCGCATCTACGCTCCATTTTGGAACCGGCTAGAAATTCTGACGGCACATCACTTTTGCGTTAAACGAAACTATCGTTGGAGCGCAAAATCAGCCATCGGAATAGACGCCAGATACGCGAGCGCCCTGGTCAATTTCGGAGTTATCGTCTACGACGTCGGTCGTAGCGAACAGGCGCGTCGCAAAGGCGAGATGGCCCCCGAGAGCGACCTCGGACATCATCACTATCGAAATATATATCATGCGAGACACTCTCCGGACGTCTCGAACGGAAAATACGCCGAAATCCCAAGCTCGTTCCGAAGACTCCTCTGTCCCCATTTAGTTAGAGGCGTACCAGTGGGGCTCGTACAACTCTCACTGACAAATCGATCGTAGCTCCGTTCCGAGAGGAGCGCATACGTAATTTTCCAACTTGGACGATTCGAGCTCGCGAAGACCGACCTCGAATACGCAGAACGGCAGAGCCGAGCGCAGATAGACGGCCGCGCCAAGATCGTTCATCATTAATATGAACGAACTGATGATCCAGCTGGAAGAAGCGAGGGTTGGGCGGCTCGGCTCCATTCAAGAAACAAGTGGTTCCTATGTTCTTTACATCTGGAAGAGCGAAAAAAAAGAGGAGGATCGATTCCTCTGAATAATTCGCCCTCGACTTGATGCTGCCCGAATGGAATGGAAAGAACTATACGAATGAAGGAAGCTACGAGCAAGCGTCTGTCTGTGAGGCTTCTCTCGCTGCATATCGTCTCGATTAATCATACTCCACTCGATGTCGTTTACGTCGGATTTTGCCGCGAGCTCTACTTCTGAGCGTGGAAGAGAAACGAACGAGATCAGTGCGTACGGGACGTAGAGGAGACTGTCCCCAAGTCGACCGTGCGCCTACGAGTTACGGATGGCGCCGTTCAACCTTCCATCATGTCTTCGTACCTCTCAACAGACAATACCGAATGGACGATCGCTGAACAATGCATCGAAAAAACTCACAAACAATCAGATTGATAGATGACTTGACGGACAAATGTGGAACATGACTGAACGATGAGAAGATCGATGACGAATCTCAGTCAATTTGAATCCAGCGGCTCATTCCGCCAGAGTGATCAAAACCTTGTTCGCGCTGCCAAACTGCACCTTATGACAACGGTTTCTGGGCGCTGCTTGAAAGTCTCATCCTCGTCGTCTTCTGTTTAGCTCGGTCCGACGGGACAGCAAATTTACGGCCGTCGCCGTCGTTCGGCGTCAACGTTTAAAAGCTCTTGATCGACGAACGTTGCCCGTATACATGCAGTGAAGAGCGCCAATTTATACTCTTTAAAGTCATCTCAAGCTTTGCATGCCGGGGTAACCCCTCCTTCTCTGGTTGAATCTTCTATGCTCGACAAATATCCGCCTCACGCCTCAGCCGGCAGAGTCGACTCGTATTTCGCTCCTAAAATCTCTGAAGCTCGAATCTGCACACTGGAACAGAATCAACTCATAATTAATCGAAATAAGGATGGGCTTTCATTGCGCTCTTCGGAAGTCACAAATTTGATGCTGCGCGAGCGCCCTTTGTCTTGCGACTCGGAGAATAGAGTTCTGCTCCAGGGAACGAATGAGCAGCTTCCAGCATGCTCTAAAACAACGGGGAGTTCGCCTGAAATGTCTCGTGGACGGTTGCTATAAGAAAGCGCAACGTGCAGAATAATTTACAATGACTATTTTTGTTTCAGGTGAAAAACGAAGGTGAGTACGCCGATCCATCTTAATGGGTATACCGCGAGCAGGACCCCCGCTGAGTGGGGCGCCATTACGTACGTAGAGTCGAGCTGCAGCGGACGACGTCGTCGGACCCCCAACGAAGTGACAATCGCTCCGATGCGGCGCTAATCGTTGCGAAAAGAAGCTTAAATTTCGTATCTGCAGACCGGTCGGCTTCTGCCACCATCTCGGACATCGAAGTGACTGATTCCCGCTCCGCCTCGTATTGGGTCCGATTCGCCTCCGATTCGTCGCGAACCTGAGCTCGACGCAGGCGGGACTCCTGCGAAGCGGGAAAACAAGTGATTTCGAGACTGCGGCGGTTTGTAAGCTTGTTCTCTTGTGCATTAGAACGGTCGTTGGTAGTAGGTACGTGTTTTATTCTTTTTCTAGAAAGCTTATTCATAGCCAGAAGAACTTTTCGTCTTGTAGGACGCGACCAGATCGTAAAACTGCCAAAGTAGACGGAGGGCTACAGAAAGCCATTTAAGGCTTCGGTCGAAATGCCATTCGGTCAGAGACAGCCTGAAAGCGTGGAACGAACACTTCCACGCTCCCAGACACACTGTTACAATCGATGCGGACGGGTACGGTCCGAGCATCGCGTCAATTGGAGAATTCCGGACGAAGGCCATCCGAGGTCGCTGAGGGGGTCCGATGAACCCTTCAGTAGAATCCCTCATTTTGCCTCATCGGTTTATTCTACTCCCTCCCTCGGATCTGCGCGGTCTCACCCTTCGTTTTTTTTTGGATTCGCCCGCGTTGCAGTCGCTATCTATTTGAGCGTGTCGTTTAATCCTTTTGTGCGACTCTTGCCTCTTCCCCGGAGCGACAGGAGAATTTATTATCATTATCTGGATCAAAGCAAGCTGTCAGATATCTCGTTTTCGGAGATTTCTGCATAAATCCTTGGCAAACCACTGGGCTGGCCCGCCGGTCAAGCTCCCGGCGGGCTGCCCCTTCCCTTCGTTTTCATCTACGTGATTGAAGCGAATGAACTATCAAGGTGATTTCGACCTGCTGTTCCTTTGTCATTCGCCAGTACGTCAAATCGCACACGAGTTGACATTCTTCGTTGTTGATTTCGCTTTTTTCTCACGGTAGCTTGTTCTGCGGTCTGTTTCCCTGCTCGCATCACCTTTTGCCAGATGCCCACTTGCCTGCTCCGCTCGAATCGAGGTAAGTTGAGGCGGAGAAGAGAAGGCGTTCGATTCCACAGCAGATTCGAACCTTCCTTTCGCGTGACTCGCTCCCGTGTTCCGTGTTGACGTCGCGTCGTTGGATGTTTTGACATGGTGTTCGCGGTCGCGGTCTGTTCGCTTTTGAGAACGACGGCGGGGTGGGAGCTCTCCGGCTGCCTCGCTCGCTCGAACAACGACCACAACAAGGAGAGAGGAAACAAAATGCTCAAGAATGCGCCCAGGAGCGCGCAGGGACGAATAAGAACAGAAGAAAGAGCGGTAGCACGGTAAGGAAGAATTATCAAAGGAGATTTCAACGCGCCCTAAACCAAGATAGATGAGATTCACTCAGGCGATCGGGCCCATTCGCTCCGCCAGCGAACATCGCCAGGTCCTGTGTACCGAGGCTACCGTTCGCTCCTGCGTCGATGGATTTTCTGTCCGGAGCCCTCTTCATTTCCCGGTGTTATTTTTTTCCGACGTTGCCGCTCTTCCCTTGTCGCTCGTCGCTCTCGACTTCGGCACACCTTGTGATGGGGTGTCACTAAAGAATGTACATCATGATAAGGTTAGCGCTCTCGTCGGCGTGTAGGGCAGATTCGCACTCCCGCTGCCGCTGTCTTCAATGAGCAGAGCAATTACCCCTACGACTACAACCAAGAATCCTAAAACTACTCGCTCGATCGTTCTCCACAGAAAAAAAGAGATTAGCTAAACGCGCCTCTGGAACAGATAATGTCCGGATACGACCGCCAAGAGGTACTCGGAGGGAGTTCAATTTTTTTCGTTCTATCACAGAGAGGGAAGCTTTCATTAGTAGGTAATGAAAGATTGCAGCATCGGTTCAGCTCCTTGTTGGACGCTATTCATTTAATTCTTCGATGATTCCTCACTCGACGCATTACGAGGCTGCGACGTCGAACAGATTCACCGCGCGATCCCGTTATGTCCCGTAGGGAATGCGAAATTCAGGAATGAGCTCTCGGCAGAAAAAATTGTGGAAGGAAAAAATGGAGATTCGCCGGACGCAGCTACGCAGGGAAAAACGCGGGGTCCTCTCGAAAAGCTCATTCCACCGATGATTCTGTAAAGTTCTGTTCATGTCACTCGATCGGTCGATCGATCAATCGCTGGATCGAATGAAGTGAGAATCGATCGAGTTTGGTGGACCAATCTACTAGTAGACGAGTCGATTAGTAGAACGCGATCACAACGATACATTCCGGGAGCGAGCGACGAGAACATCTTAGCGATCCCATGCATCTGGTCCGAAGGCCCGGAATTGAAAGCAAACCGCTTCAATGAAATCTTTCCATTTTCTGAAAAGAATCAAAAGGTGGACAAGTAATAAACGAATCGAAGTCACGGATAAAGCGAAATATACTTGGATAAGAAGAGAGGAATAGGAACATCGATCGATAAAAGAAAAGACAAACCGGGGAGAATGCGCAGAATGCGCCGAGGTATAAACAACGAAGAAGCCAGCACAACCAAGCCTGCAGTTTCGGCGTCTGCGAGAGGAAACGTTATCTCGTGAATTGATGCTCTTGAGCCCGCTGGCCTGATCGTCGCCGAGCGGGCTCATTTAACGCGCGGTCGGTCGCTGCGACATCGAGATCTGTGATCGAGTCGATCTGGACCGCGGAGATGTATCCGAGGAGGAGTTCGTTCACAGTGATTGCGTGTACCACTTCCAGATTCAAAGATTATCAAATCGAGCGGACACACCAAGCACTTTGAGCGAGAGATGGACTTTTGATTAGAGCGAAGCGAAAAATTTCTGCAGTCGACTCCATCCACGACAAGAAGCTCTCAAGTCTGTCCTCTCGAAGACACCTTTTTGAAGCTTTCCCATTCTTGCAACTCTGCAGAAAGTATTTTCCGGCTCCGAACCCACGATGAGGGAATCGAATTATTCAATATTCCCTCCGAATCGATATCCAGGGAAGGTCATCTAGGGCGATAATACCCCGTCTGCTTCGAGAGCGAGCCCTTGTCGATCGAGGACGGTCGAGAGTTCTAGGCTCTTCCCGAGTTTTTGAAGAGGAACACAGGATGCTGGCCCTGGACGACGGATGTTTCGATGACGAACGGTATAATCAAGAGGTCGTCGGAAACTCAATCGTCATAAGATTTTTCCCCTCGATCAGCTCTGAGAGCGTTCCGTCGTTTCATAATTCTCCGACTCTCGAACGGCAGGGCTGTTGAGTACCTGCAGCATGCCTGGTCGTCCGAGGGCAATCTCCCCGACACAATCCCGAACGGTGATAAATATAGGCGAACTTTCTTCTAAATCAGAGCAGCCCCAACGCTCGCAAAGGCGACTCTTCTATTTCTATCCGAGACTTCTCTCCGGAGATTGATCGGAGCCTCGGGAAACTAGCGAATCACACGAATCCTTGCTATAGATCCGGAGCTCAGGAATGCTAAAGGACAGCGAGAGACAACGACGGCAGATGATGATGCTCCGTTCCGCTGTTATTCGTCGATTTTCCCCCATAGGAAGTGAACACCGCCGGTACTTCGCGACTTTCCATGACGACCCATTTGTGTATTAGTATCCATATACAGAAAACGTGGATGGCCTCCCACGGACGCCGAGCCCCGAGAAGAACGACCGGAGAACCTACACAAATGCATATGCGTGTCGATGACCACTGGTCGGTAGAGAATGGTTAAATCAATGAGCCGAAGCACTCCAGAGAGCCAATATCGGAAATACCTACAGCTAGAGCAACCTCGCATGAGGCATAAATAGAAACCCGGTAACGAGATAATTATAGAGGGAGAACGGGGCTCGGAGCGCGCCTATTGTTCGGATCGTTTCCAATGATTGTCTTAGATATTTATCAATCCCCACTCGGGACCCCGGATGCTTTCAGATAGACCTAGTCCGCGATGTTATGGCTGGGAGGATTTGAGAGGAATTATTCAGAGTCGAAGAAGAGCCGCGGAAAATGAAAGGATCCAAATGCGCCAACCTGTTGACCTCGCGGGTATGAAACGCGAGCGCATTGCGTGCACAATAGTCATCGAGGGTTTCGATTGGAAATTCCTCCGAGTCTCTCCGCTTTTGGCTTCTGGTTGGTTGGCGAATGGACCTGATAGCGAACGGGTTTGTGCGATGAATGTTTCGATAAGACGATTTGCTCTCGACGCTTTGCGGCGAGCCTTCACTTCATACTTCTTTCGCCTATTGTAGAAGCTGTCGTCGCCGCCTACCGTCGATGCTAGGCATGTAGGAATGTCTCATACATGGATTTGCGTGTCCTCACTATATATTTCAAAAGAGGGAGCTCCGATAAGAACTTTTTAATCCTCTCGACACCAATCAAATGTGCATAGAGCGTCCCAATATGTTCCCAATCTACGGAAGGGCTTGGCTGTTCCACTCGATTACGGATGAAAAGGATTCGCCGCTCATCGGATTTATGCCGAATCCGTGTTGGAGTCGCTTGCTTCCTGCGCCATGACCGCTCTGAGGTCGCGTCTCGGACGATCGATCGCACGTTCAAGTTGTTCGATTGCCGCGACATTTCTCTAATTGTCCGTGTCCCATTACGACATATTTAAATAAAAAAAGCGCGGCGGTTTCATCTGTCGAGTAGGACAAACAATTATTATAACGGCGATTGCGAACATCTCTCGGTGACTCTTTTCTCTGGTGCGCATCATTGCCGTCCGCTTGACCCAGCGATTTATGTCCGAGACGAACGATCCGGATCGAATTAGTGCCGTTTTACCGGCTCCCAATCGCTGTCCGATGTTCGGAGCTTCGCGACGGTCCTATACGTATTCGTCAGTCACACATACCGAATTTACGATACTATATTTACCATTCGACGTTGCGGAAGAAAACGCAAAAATCGTCCAGGGTTCAACGGCACCACAGGTGGAGTGTGAGCGCCGTTCCCCGTTGCGACGTTCGAGCGACACGAACAATTCCCCAGCAGCCGAAGAAATATCGATTAGACTTCACCGAACCTATGCGGGATAGTCGCTGGTCTAGCACTGCACCGGGCGAGCGAGTGGATCGACCGCCGGATCGCCAGACCGGCCTCTGCAACCAACGGCTGTACTACCTGATGACTTCGGTCGTCATAACGCACGGCCTGCAACGACATGACGAACAGGATGGCAAGCGAGCGACAGGCCGACCGAACGGCTGGGAAGCTTGGTGGCCGTCAGGAGAGCCATGATTGTCGAGCCGCTGATACTTCGTGCTCCTGCTGTCTAGCCAATGACGGCTGGCTCGTGGACGGCCCGCACCAGTGCTCTCCGACCGTCTCTCAAACAAACTCGACCCTGGCTGTGACTGCGGCAGGCGGACGTCTACTCCGCGTGCTCGAGTGGGGAAATAAATATATCGTATGAACTCGCCTCGTGCCAGCTGACCGCTCGAGAACTCTCCAGATCCGAGCTGGACTCCTGTGAATATTCTAACTGCTGTATGATCCAGCGAGAGTTCGGCAGCTCACGAGTCCGCGGTCGAAGCGTTTCGTAGACCCTGAAGGTCACAGGGACTACGGTCGAAGTCTAGGAGGAAAGAGCCGCAAATTATTCGCGTCAGAGAAAATGAATTCCCCTCAGAGGTCCCTCGCTATAGCAACTCATCGGAATATCCTTTTCTAATTCGGAATTCCGAGTCCGCGGCTGAGCGGCTATATGCGTATCCGACGGTCTCGGTGTCATTGTGTAGAAGTCGAATGGGATCGATGGGGGAACTCGGCGGGATAAACGATACGGGTCCGGGTCGAGGTAGCACTTCTCCTAATGGCAATCAGCTGACACCTGCCGGGCGACTTGGCCGACGGATGTGTGACGCCGGAGGCCCTGGACGTCAAGCAGAAGAAGACAGACCGATTGAATATTGAAGATGAAGTCTCGAATCACTTATCCAGGTCTCGATGCAAGCGGGCGCGCAGGCGGACGAGCGATGGCGTCCTTCATCAGAGGCGGCGACAGCAAAGCACAAGCTGCACAGGCTATGCAAATGGCTCAATATAGAAAGCATCGTCGTCGTTGTCGCCGCTGTGGAGTCACTTGCTCCTCTCTTCTGCCGCCCCTCCCGTAGGCTGTTTCTATCCCCATGCCTCCTTCGCCCTCCGATGCAGCAATCCTGTCCTCTCCTTATATCCACGATCTCGAGCACCACGGTAGCGGCTGCAGGAGCAGCAGCAGGAGTCCTTAAGTAAACATGAAGCAGCAGCAACGTAGGGTCTGCAGAAGCACATCTTCCGTTCGTCGGTCCGCCGGCGGGCGGGCGGGCGATCTGGCTGGCTCGACGCAGGTCCCTGCGTATGTCTTGGCTTGCGACGAGCACATTAGCAGCAGAGCCGTTACCGCCAACAAAAATAAATAAATCTTGGCAAGCTGCGTTTTGTGTTGTTGGAGCAAAATAAATTATTTGTCAAACAATTTGACTCCGCGCGAGATGAACAGCTCTGTACGCTCCGAGCGAGCCGTCGCCCCGCACCAGCGAGCGATACATAAAAGAGCAAGCGAGCGGAATCTTCCCCTCTCGGGATTACCCGAAGATTCGGGCTCCGATTAATTATTCCTATAGCATCGGCGGGCAGTTTCACCCGCGTCCGGCGTTCTCCCGCGTGTTCCCCTTACGACTTTCTTTTTACCAGTCGTCGACGATAGTTGTTTTCGATGTCTGTGGCCATTTCCGAATGCCGGAGTCACGGTTTTATTTGGAGCTCACAATTGAAATGGGAAGAAATAATGAGAAGTGAAGGAAAAATCAGTCCTCTTTGATTTATCCTCGATCGATCTTCTAGTACCACAGTAATTGAGCGCTATTCCGACCAAATCGTCGATTCTCTGGTTATGTCCCGCTCCAATCAGACCTTACGAGAGTATCTCCTGGCGGAGAGCTGAGGAAAGACCACTGAAGTGAAGCTCACCGTGTAAAAGCCTCCGCGCCGGCAATAATTAGAACCGAGCCAGCAAACGCTAACGTACGTAGCGCTCGTCTCCGTCTGTCGCTCATTGCAGAGCGCATTTTTTTTCTCTCTCATACAAAGTCTTAATAGCTACTTTGTGGAGTCATCGGCGAACACTTGCAGTATCGGGCCCGCGATCGCTACGGCGCGGTGCTTCAGCTCCTCACCCGTGAGAATCCAGAACCCCGTGTGCTCCACTTCAATCAGTCCCCAGATCGGAGAGAGGGAGAGAAATTATCGGGAGAATTATAGAAGGGTCTGAGCGAACTTTTTGATGTGTTTCTGTCGCATAAAACTTCCGGGGAAGTCGGTTTTTCCCCATGAATAATGTCCCACCCCATCCCCTTCATCTCCCTTCCCGCCTAGTCTGTCCGGCAGATGGCGAGCTTGATCAAGTTCAGACCGAAGGCATTGTGCTCCAAGTGATCCGTTGATTCCCAGGATTGATCGATTCCGTTTAGTGAGGACCGACAAAAGCTGCTCTGAGCTCTTCGGACCCTTCCGCTCGAGCAAGGAGTATTCCGCGGAGCCGGTAGGGATGAGCGGTAGCTCGTGGAATAAAACGTTCAGTCAAAGTCGAATGAAACCAAAGCGCCCGTCGACATCGGCGTTGTCGACAACGAGGATTGCTCAATCGCTCGTCGACTAACTGGCAACCTCGTTCGCTTGTCGCCTATTTTCCGTGTCAATATATGTCGAGATATCGATCTGCCTGTCGATTCACCACATCGCGAGCCTTCCGGCAGCAAAGAGCTGTATTTTTGCCTATTCGATCAATTTCTGACGCTCAAGTGAGTTCAACAAGTGAAGAGCTCGTTTGATAACTCATTCCCGCTCGTCCCCGAACGCAATGCGGCCCGCGGCTGTGGCCCTGCTTCTTTTTACATATACCATGACATTTTTCAATCAGATTTGCTGTCGTAAGGCAGCAACGAAAATCAATGATTCGCCGAGTAGCCGATTCGGAAGACAGAGCGGAGATCGCATCGCTGGAGTCGAAGAGCGGAAGATCGCCATAATTTCGTCTCCGAAGATTCGTGGAAATAGAATTTATAAGGAACCTGGCACGAAGACTCGTATTTGATGAAGATTGTGCGATTTCATGTGATAATAGCGACGTAAGCGAGGTACGTATACTATCGGTAACATTTCAGACGGCTCCTTGGTCCTTCCGATCAGAGAGGATCGCAGACCACCATCGTGCAACAAAAAAAACACAGCAGAATATCAACGGATGATTGTGGTCGTGCAGAAGACCGGCGTCGGCGGACGCTTCGACGTCAACACGGGCGGTCCTGGACGTAGCAATCAGGGCTCGATCTAGAGAACGAACAGCAAATCATCATGGACGTCGTCGTATGCTCATTCCCTCCTTTTCCGCTTAAGTTGCCGAATCAATTGAGATTAGCACACGCAGAGCCGATCCACTGTCTGTAATTCCTGCTGATCAGCCTCCTTGAATGATTGATGGACGGAAGGGATTGATAGATGAGTGGACCGACAGACCGACCGAAGAAGGGACGAACAAGTGCCTCCGTAGTCGGAGCGATTTTCCGTTCTTTCCCCGCTCGGATGGTCAGTCATTCATCGAACTGGTCTCCTGAGTAACAACGGCAAGCGTTGACATCGACGACAGTCATGACAAGACCGAGCTCGGTAACCGCAACATCGGTACCCGGGCCAAGTTCGGCTCTGGATCCATCCGTGGCCGCCAGTCCGCCCCGTCCCACAGAGAACGAATACTGAGCGATCTTTATGGTGCGGAGCACGCGAGCCTGCGACGATAAGTGAGAGGTCAAGCAAACAATGTCCAAAATGGAAGTGGTCGACAATGTTGTCAGCGCGCTCATCATCGAATGATTGCCGTTCTTGTTCCGGTGACTTCAAACTGTCATCGGGAATCGTGCTCGGCCGTCTCGGCTGATGTCTCACTCAGTCAGAATCGAGCTCGGCGCGACTTCTGCCTTCACGAATTCGGTGGCGGGGATAATCCCGGAGAGAATTTCGTCGGAACTCATCCATGGCAAGGAGCATCTATGACATGAGGCGATTCTCACCAAAGTATTATTAATTTGAGCATATCTCCATACATTATGAGGGCACGCCTATCTCGCGGGCTATCAGAGCCGCAGTAGTCCAAAGGGATCAGGGTAAATCAATTTTCTCTCGGAGCTAGATCCATCAATCGATGCAATCGACGGAATTTGCATCGAGCCTCGAGAACGAATTGAGTCTATCGAGCGGCAGACGACGAGAACGTATAGCGGAAGTTGGGCATCGGGTATTAAATTATTTAATAGCTCTCGCCGATATTCTCGCTGTAAAACGCTTGTGATCAATTTAGATCGCAATCATCGAACGGTCGACTGAGAATCACGAGATATGCCCAGACGTGTCGTGAGTCGCCCGCGGCCGCTTCTTGGACTGTCTGTGGTTCCATCCAGGAGCGGGAGAACATCATCAAGTCCGTCCGTCCGATGAATGAGAAAGTCGTGGTCGCGTCTCATGTGACATCGACAATAATAATGATGATTGTTGTTGACATCGATAGCTCGATGGGGCGCGGCGGGATTGGGTGCGAGGCGAAGACGGGTCGAGCGGAGAGGAATCGCAAATGATTACAATTAGTCCGGACTCGACATTGTTGCAGCCCGGATTAGTTGTCCGATGCAAGAGCGAACGGACGATCGATCAAGCGGCCTGCCTGCCCGCCTGCCCAAGAGGGATCCAGCAACCACAGCCGCGACTACAACCCATGACACTCATCCAGTGCTTCATCGACATAATCCCTTTCCCGGAGGCCGACGATCGTCCATTAATAATAATAACCGACGTCTTCTGGGAAGTACGAACTAGGCAGGAACCGAATATTCCAGAAGTCGAAAGAGAGCCCTTCTCCGATCAGAGAGGGTGAGGAAGAGAAAATCCGTACGCATCTCTTTCCCTCTGATTCTCGAAGTCTTCGGGGCAGGAGCAGGAGGTCTGCGAGGCTTCACTGACGTTTGACCGGACGAACACTCACAGACAGACTCCCTGACCGTGGAGACGTGCATGAGAGCGAGACGTTTGGCGACGAAGGTCGTCGGAGTTCGGCATATTCGCACTACCTCAAAGGTCGCGACTAGCAGCCGGCTATACTGTGGCGGAGCTGTTCGAATCACCGGGCAGGCTCGGAGAGTTCTGCATTGTCTCGAACTGGATTCCAGACCTCACACAAGTCTGGCGACTGAGTTCGAGTAACAAACTTCTCCCTGAGAAACGCTCCCGCCTTCGATCTCTTATCCCCTTCCACCCCCTCCTCAACGAACTCGGGACCAACCGAACAGAGGGCTCTGATCTAATGTGGGACTCATGCCGCTTCGACTCTGGAACTCAACGACGGCATGCCAAATACATATATACTATGTACCTATTCCGGATTCCGCGCAAAACGCAGTGAGTCAGCAGCGAAGCAGGAAGGGGTTGGAGGGGCTCATCGACCCAGACTCGAATGCCCCCAGGCCATCGGAGAAAACGTTGCCGACAAAGCACTAGAGCTCATAACTTTTGGTTGTCTCTCCTCGCCGTGGCTGGAAACTGCGAGATATCTTCCGGGAATTCATGACTCACTTTGCGAGCCCTTAGTATGAACACCTCCATCCGGGAATAAAAGTAAAAGATTCACGGACACTTGCGAATCGCGGCGAGGATCCGTGGCGAGATTGAGCTCCCAGATAACGGAGACTGATGTTGCGAGAAGTGAGGCGCGTCTTGCTCTGCGTGCGCGGAACGTGCCCCGCGACCCCCTGGATCACGAAGGCAGAGCTCATTCAAAACTGCGGAGAGGTCGTGAGGGTTGTCGATCATATTCGATGAATCCTGGTGGTCTCGAACCCGCACCGGGAATCGTCGAATTCAACGAGCTATCTGGCTCTGGTTGGGAAGATTGAGAAGCCTGAGAAATTTCACAACCATCGCAGGAAACAGCGCAAATCTTCGATTCTATTTGGGATCCCGGCTCGGGAGGATCATGATCCGACCTTGAAGAACGTTGCTCTCGGAGCCGAGGCAGCTCCGGCTATGCGACAAGCAGGCTACGACAAATAATAAGCTTGGTGGTCGGGCTCTGGGAGATTCGGCTACGCCTCTCGTTCGTGGGACGGAACGGGTGACCGGTGGCTTGCCAGGCTCGAGGAGACGAGTCGCTGCGTCCCGAATCTCTTTTATCCCGTCAACTTTCGCCACCGCCCGCTTACCACGACGCGTCCAGATACGGATAATGTATATCTAGTTCCCTTGCTTGACCGCTTGTTCTCTCGTCCGAGAGTTCGGAAGAACGGTGTGTGCGCTTGTGTGTTCCTCGCAGGCCGGATCTCCCTTCAGTCGGAGGCGGTCGCAAACCGGCCGCCAAGCATCATAGTGATCGTCATCATCCTAGTTTGCGTCGGCGTCGCCGTCGTCCTCATCCCCGCGTCCCTCCCTCTGCCTGTAACGCGGCCGGGTAATCGCAGAGAAGCCACAAAAGATATTAACGCCCGAGTGGTCCCTTTGAGCTGGTTCTTCGGTTTCGGTGGCTGTGAGTTTGCCAGCAGCAGCTGCGGTGTCTCTGCAGATATTCTCGGCTTTTTGCCGCAGTATCCACTTAACCGGGCCCGGCAATGTATTTGAGAAAATCGATTCTCATGCCCAATGATGAGCCGTGTCCTGGCGCATGGCTGTTCCCTTGTGGGAATAAGTCTTGGGGGTTCCTCTCTGCCGGATGAATCGTTCACCCATTCAGAGTATCCTGATACTCGAACCACTCGGGACGTTGCGGAATCCTTCAAAGACAGTCTGGGTAACAATGGGCTGATGGCAAACGCGGCATTGTCGTTCAGTTTCTCTCAGTATTCATTCCTTCAAATGACTTAAAGAGTTGCTGACAGCAACAACGACAACAGCAGCAGCGTCGAGGACAGCCTCCGTCACGGCCAAGAGCCCCTTCGCCCGGATGCCTGCTTGATTGTCGAGGGAAGGCCTAGGTTGAAGGACCGAGTCTAGTTCAGCGCCGACGACAGACCGCGGATCCTTGTCCCGGAAGAAACTTCTCAGGGGGAGAAAAAGTACCATGGGAAAGATGCAACAAAGGCTTCGAGAACAAGACAAGAATATGCAGCGAGGAGGAGAACAGGGAAGTTTGGGTATAGGACGAGCTCTGACTGAGAAACTCGGACAGCGGAACGGGAGCCGGAGGAAGAGGAAGGAGCGACAGGCTCGTAAATGTTTCGACGCTGCGTAGGGAAAATTGAAAAAACGTCGCCGTAAGTCGCGGCAGCCAAGGGACTCCACCGATCGTATCCTGGCATTGCCGATTCGGAAATCAATAAACCGGGGAAAAGCCGAGAGCAAAATGGAGATCATCGCGGCTCGGGTGGACCTGGGGCTCTCTCCGGAGGGGGTCTGAAGGCGGCTTCGTTGAAGACGAACGGACCCACGTAGAAGGTATATATGTATATACCTTCGAGAAATATGTACTGTCTCGGAAAGAATCGAGTTATTCCGAGTTTTCGACACTGAGTCCGAGAAAATCAACTTTAAGAGGAACCACCGAGCATCGAAACGCAAAGTTTCGCCCGGCAAATCCTGGCAGCTCGTCTGGGGGATCCTCGATCAGAGTGAAGAGACTCGTCCCGAAGCAAGAATACAGCGGGGCTGTCTTCGCGAAGTTTCGGAGAAGGAACCGCTTAGTCATCGGAACCACGGCTAGATGCCCCGAGCTAGAGAAATGACTGAACTTGTGCAGCAAATCGCCCGCTATTTGTAACGAGGACGAGACGAGCTCGACGTGGCCGTTGATTTTTTCTCTTCTGACCCGGGGCGACGAGGCGGTGGGAAGTCGATCGCCCCAAATAGAACATTACCGGCAAGCTGCTGGTGCTGCACCTAGCTCGCTCGCTCTCATCACCCCACCGTGCCAGCCATCAGCCCACATACTGAATTCCACCCATCGGGCTCTCGAACTTCCCGGTTTCGAAATCGGTTGTTCGCGGAGCTGAGCGTGGTCCGGGAAGAAAGTATCGCGGATGGGTGGGGCAGCGGACGAGAGCAAGCACCTCGGTCTGAGGAAAAACGGCTTTCCGACTCCCTCATCACCGCCACAGCTTGTTGCGAGATGTCATGAACTATGAAGATTAATTCCTGGACGCTGTTGCTTCCCCTCGTATCGGTCCTCGGGGCTCCTGCCGCCGCTGCCTCCGCCGCCGTATTCCTCGTCCCCGACCCAAGGCGGGGAGCAATTGCGGCAAAAGAATTAAAGGAACATTTTTCGAGCGGGGGAAGGAGAAAGCTTTCAGCAAAACGAAGCGCAGGCGAATGAAGATGCTGAAAGCGAGGGACACCGAATACCAGGACGAGATTTGACAGGTCGTCTGCAGCCGAAGACGATAAAGCGTTTGGCCGGAGTGCTCCGGCTCACAACTGGTGGAGCCGCTTCCTTCCCGCCCGCAACAATAAACGGGAAGTGGAGTTGCTTCCCCACTCTTTTCCCCACATTTTGTCGGGTTTCGCCGCAGCAACGTTCTTTGCGTAGATGACCGGAGCTTGCCCACCAGACTTTGTGTCAGAGAGTCTGGCAAGTGGAGGGAAGAAATAAAGGGACGCGGAGCTGCCCTGAGATGTGTCTGGACTGGAAGTTCGAACGGTTGTCGGGAACGAATTGAATAAACTCATTCAGAGACAACTCGATTGAATTTCGAAGGCATTCGCGTATACGTCACTCGTCAGTGCATCTCAGATGAAGAGATGGGATTAGGGAGGGCTTCCCTCTTCCGCGCCGGCCGACGCGACATCCAGTCAAATCCTGCTCGGAGAGAGCACTCTCGATCACGAGAAATATCCCACCATAAGACACCAAATTATGGTAGAATGCTTCAAGATGCGAAACGCGGAATTATCGACCGGATAGAGCTCCGAGGTGTTGATGAATTTTCGGGAGCCGAAGCAAAATGGGAATTTGGCGATGCTCCGATGAGAGGAATGTCTTCTCTTAACGAAGCTGTTCCAGAAACTCGAATTCGTGCCGCAACCGGCACTGGTGCTTGAGTGCCCCATCCCTGGAACGCGTTTCCGGATCAATGGAACAACCCGATGCATTGAAATCGATGCTCGACAGCAAGAGGCCATTATCGTGCGATAGCAGATCCTTCCATGCTGGAGTATGCAGTCTCCATCAGCGTTTCGGATGCCAAATCGCTCATATGATAAGATTTCTCCCTGTTGTGAGAATTCCCGCCGCAAGCTCCAACACTCACCTGGCCCCATTCGATCGACAAGCTTTCGAGAGGAATCAGGACCTTCATGTTCCCGCTGGTTCCCAAGAAAGAGAGTTCGAGATATTGAAAGGAGTTGTCACCCAATCTCGGGACACAATGACAGCTCCCAACTTATCTTGAGAAAGTCTGAATGTATCGTCACTGTCTTGCGGAGAATGAAGTTGGAGAGCGCAGGATTAGGAATGCCAGAGCTAGAGCCTCCTACTGAATAGTAGCTGAAGATAAAACAGTAGGGGAAGGAGGAGGGGAGCCGCCGTCGCTCTTCGTCACGGATGCTCTTCGGTATCTTAGTCGTTCGCTTTGACTATCACTCTCGAGTGACATTTTTTTTGCAGCTGTCGCAATGCTCGAACCCATCTGTAGGGACCGGCGCAAGCGGCAGCGTCGAAGCACGGAGCGGGGAGGAGTTTTCCGAAGTTCATCTGTAGTGCTTGTTCCATCGTTCTGCGTCTCGTTTCACTCTCTGTTATTTCCTTCTTCTCGAGACCTGTACGAGCGGCTTGGCTTCATGAAGATTCTTCATGATGAGCCTGCTCTCGAATGTCTTGCCGAAATGAAACACGCAAGCCTCGTGATGGTCTGCTGGGTTTCCCGTCCCAACATTCCAAGTCATCTACGCGCCGACAATCCTTTGCGTGCGTACTTTAGTTAGAGCCTCACGTACGAGAATTATTCGTCTGAAACCGGCAAAACGTTTCGAAATCCTTCGCAAGGGTCTCCGCTCTCCTCCCGTCAGGGAACTTCATCGATCAACCCTCCACGCGATGACTTCCGTTTTTCGCAACTTATGGAACAGACCTGTATGACCTCAACTTATGGAGAGAATCTTCGACAAAATGAAAAAGCCCAGGACAACGAAATCCAAGTCTGATGAAAAGACCGACCAAAAAATTATGCACACAGCGGGCAATTCCTCGTTGTTCGTACGATTCTCCGAGAGCGTCGGGGAGTGAATTTTCTCGTCGGAAGGTCCAGATCAGAGTTTCAATATCCTCAGCGATCCGATCAGTCATAGTCATGCGAACAAGGATCTCGCATAAGCTGCAGTAATTCTGCAGAACTATGCGAGTTCCCTGCCAGCAGTGCTTCGAGCAGCTGTCGTACACCCACAGGGCACAAGATGCTGATCGTGAAAAAAATGACGACCTCATCGCCTGAGCTCTCGAACTCACAATCGCTCGCGAGAAGCAGAAATATTTCCAGTTTAACGAAACTCACCCGCTCTGTACGTGTTCTAGCTGAGGGTAATCGATCCTCCAGCGCTGCACTCCGTCCACCAGTCTCTCAGTCAGTCGATCGGTCGGTCGGTCGGTCGGTCAATGGACGTCGAATGGATGTCGAACGCTTCGGAAGGCTCTTGCAGAAACTCGAGCGAGAGCTGGAACCCGGTTCGACGAGAAGGCGTTTACGAGCACACTCCATAAAATTCGAATTCGGCGCCGATGAGAGCCGCCTCGCTGTGGAAATTTAACGTCAACGGCTGCTTTGATGCAGGGTTAAATGCGTGTCTCTTATTCACGTTTAACGCTCGCGATAAGTTCGTCGGCAAGCCGAGCCGTCGCTCGAAAAGCTAGCGGGGCTCCGAGCTCACCGGCCTCCTGCAGCCGCTATCAGCGATAACGGCTCACAGAGTACTGAACGCAGTTTAGAGCATTACGGACTTTCTGGACGTGGGGTGAATTTTGAATGAGTTCTTTAGGTTTTCTAGTCACTCTGCGCGCGTATCGACTGGATCAGACCGTTGGTCGGTTGCGGCGGCGCGGCGGTCGTTCGGTTGCTCACTCGATCTATGCCACGATCGGCGGCGTGCTTGCCAGAGGACAAAATCGAGAGGTCAAGCTTCGGATGGCTCATCTGATTTTGTGGATTCAGCCTCTGAGATCCTAAACGAGCCAGGTCTTGTTGGCGAATGCGATTTGAGATTCGAGCGTTTGTTCAGGAGAGCCGCGGACTTCGACAATCTTCTCTGCCGGAGTTTGGATTACCATGACCACCGGCGGGAGCCTCCCCCCCTCTCCTTTGGAGAATTTCGGGTGAGAGGAGCGAAACTTTCAGATCGATTCTCCCTCATGTCCGCCGCGTCGCCTCCTGTCGCTGGCTGGTTCTTTTGGCGTCTTTGTCAAGTATATCTAATGAGGAGGACAGAGATCTCCTTCGGGATAGCGAGCAAAAAAAGGATTGGGAAGAGGGGGCGAGAAGCGAGCCACGGATGCAGTGGAACCGAGCGGGGAGGTCGGTTGACATTGCTTTCCTCCTCCGTTGATGAGTTACTGATGATAAACTCACGATGAGGGTGGAGACACAAAAAGCTTCGTGTCCGTCCTCGGGCATCCATCTCACTGGGAATTAGCCGAAGATTCTATGTGGCAACCCTGACTGCACGTAAAATGAGCCAAGGACACCTCGTCGAGACAAGCCCACATCCTGTACTTACCGCTCGTTGGTCCAACGTCCGATTGTATTCCGGTACGGGAGCACGCTGAGGAGACGCTGGAATGAGATCTCAAGCTTACAGAGCATTTATCGAAGCGAGTCGGAGCAGACGTCAAGAAATGCAGAGTTTGCCGCATTCTTTTAAATGTCCTCTGGTTCCCCCTACCCCATCTCTCAATCTTCCGGCCTGAGTGATGGGGGGATGGAACGAAGCGAGGAAAGAGCGGTAGACAAAGGCTTAGTAACAGCAGCGCCGGCCGCCGCGGTGGCTGCATTGAATCGACTCGAGTCAAGCATTCCTCTTTTCAGCTGGTTGGCCGACTAGCCACTGGCTCCGCTCCCTCTGGTTAACTTCATTTCTGATTGTTCTATTGTGGACTCAAGCGCCCGCCCGCCCGCTCGTTCATTCGCTCGCCGCCAGCACCAGCTCGCCGCTAACTTCGTTAAGTGCCTTGTAAACGAATAACACCACAACTGCCACTGTGGAACCACCCGCCCTTACCCCTACGGCGGCCACCGCAAGCAGAAGCAGCGGCCTCAACATGCTTTCGCACAATCCGGAGACTGCATACTCCTTAGTCGGAGCACACAGTCGTGGGGAAGCATAAAACGAGTTTTGGACGATTTGATGTTCTGCTAGCCCGAAGACATTCGTCGAAGACACTTTCGCTAGCTCGATTTGGCTCGGGATTCGCTAAGCGGTTCTCCAGGCCTCTGCCCGGGGAACACTCCGGAGCCAAGGGCTGGCGATTCGACGTGGAGCGGCCAGCGCGTAGACACAGGAGAGCGCCGTGTACGAACATGACAACGAAGATGAAGAATGAGGACTCTGAGAAAGCCACAGCAGAAGGGTTGTTTCCAGAAAATCTTCTGATATCAAAAAAGTCAAAACATTTGTCACTTCCTAAAGCATTGGACTGGGAACGTGTAACCAACGGGCTGGAAGCGGATGGAAGCGCCCGTTACGAATCTCTGAAACAATCGACCGTTATTCCGACGTCTTTTTGCGGTTGTCTCAACACCAACAAAGAGCGCATTTGTTCTGATTGTGAATGTTGCATTGGCCACCGCAGACGTTCGATTCTGGAGAATTCTGTCCGAGGCGCACAGGCTGAGCAGCCGGAACAGATCGTGAAACCACACAAATAGTCCCGTCGATAAAAACTCACTCGAGTACGCTTTGAAGTCCCTCCCGTTTCCGAGGGAATATGGAGGATCGAGAATTTATCAAAAGCGACGAATATCCAATGACGCGTATCTCTCCGGAACTCGGTGTCTTCGATATGTGTTCCGTGCGATTCTGGCCGACTGTTTTAGAGAATACCCCGGGGGAAATTCAAATGAGCCTGTGGAACAGAACGAATGGGCGGATCGCGGGACCCGCTCCTGTGTTGTATTGGGTTAGCCGGATCCGGCGACGAGCCGACGGTCGAGGGAAGCTTACGGAGCAAGTCAGGCGTGGAAAGGAGACGCGTTTATTGAGCCCAGCTGAGAGCGAACAGGCTGTAAATTGTTTTCACTCAATCCTGACCTTCGGTGCTCTCGTTGAAGCTACCGGGATCCATCACGCTCTCCGACAAAAACTTTGCGTACCCTCCCGCTCGATAAAATGCATACAGCGATGTTTGTTCTCGAAGGTAGCAAGTTTCAGCGGGAGAAAAAATTGTTTGATGAACAAATTACGGCAGCCAGCCGGCAGGCTAGATGCTACTGCTTCAGTCAGACACAGAAGGGGCTTAATTCCCCTCCACTTGCTCGTCCAGCTTCATTATTCGCGTTCGCTCGGAGGGTGCGACGCAAGCAAGAAATTTCGTCCACGTCGCGTCGTCCAGATAACTTTGTCATGGGGCTCTGGCGAGGGCGTTGCGTCAACTAATTCCCGCCTCGAGAAGATGATGACGACGATCGTAATCATCGTTCGGATCGTCGCCCGTCTTTTACGCCTCGCGTCTGCGGTTTATTCACAATATGCTGGGGGACGGGGAAGAGGAGAGGAGGCGGGCGAGGGTACCGATCGCAGGCTCGCGAATAGATGAGAACTACGATTGCGAACTTCCCAAGTCTTTTCCCCTGTCAGCAACCGAGCATCCGATATCCTAATAAACTCATTTAGGACCGACAGATGCTCCCCGCGAGGAGGGAGATCGCGCATGCTCAAGGTCATTAGGATCTACATACTGCCTTCGTCGATCTAAGGAAACAGGTCCTGCGCAACAAGACGGACGAGGTACGACGACAGCAAGCCAGTCAGAGGAAAACTGTTAGCAGCCCATGTGCACGACTCGCTGGCCAATCTTATCTAAATGGCCACGGGGCTGTTTGCCAATGATGGATTCGCCACCGTAACTGCTGCTGACATGCCGAGTATTGGCTCTTGCTCCTCTGCACGCGCTTATTCCTCTCTCTGTCTCCCTCTCCGTCAACATGCGACTCTCTGAGCGAGTAACGAGGCAGGCAGCTTTTCCGCTCGCTGCGTCTGCAGTGACCACTCGGATTCCAACGACGCGCTTTCTGCAGCTAACGACATTATGTACGTTCATGAAGTACGAAAAGTAATATTTTCGCCTAGGTTGCGACCAGACCATCATGGAATGTTTCGGACCTCGGCTTCAGCGAACGATAGGTGTTCAACACACTCGCCAGCTCGAAATCGTCCGTGTCGTGTCGACAACTCCGTCCCTGAGGACCTGCCAGTGATTTCGAATCAATATGATCCCGACGAACACGGCCGCTCCACAATTTAATCGTTGGCTCTGTGCGAGCACCAGGCGTCTGTCTGGCTCGTCGAGCCGTGGTTGATGATGAATTCATCGATGAAATCACTTTTACTGGAGTTATTCTCGATAAAATTGAGCGGCCGATTTCCCAACGATCCACCATCGATCCGATGGAAAAAGAGTGAATGCCACAGAGATTGCCGAATGTGCGACTCTCTCGAGGCTGTTGCTGTTTGCGGAGGGGTTACCGGGAAAAAGGAGGATGAGAGGGTACAAGGGGAACAGATAGGACGAAGGAAAGATTGGATAGGCCGATGGGCTAGCGAGGATTAACCTAGAGCCATCTATTCCAGGTAAGCTCCTCCGCACCTAATCCACACCCTTCGAAAGGGTCTTCGGTTGTCGTCATCGAACGCTCGGGCGGCTCGTTCCAAACGAATCGAGAATCGGTGAGTCGGAAGAATCGCTGACGGAACCTGCGACCGAGGTTCAACGTCTGGAATTTCAGCTAGAACATTCCTTGTGCCTCGTTTTTTCTTGTGCCTATCTTCACCGATTTCCCTATTTCCCCACGATTTTCCCATGCCCCTATTCTCCTACGATTCCCCCTCGTGCCTATTCCCATACGATTTTCCCTGGCCCAATCTTCGCCCCATGGTGAATCGGTGTTGTTCTCTCGAAGAATAAACTGACATGGAATCAGAACTGGAAGCGAGATGGAGATACGGGTCGATGATCTCATCCTTCCAAGTTCTCATTAAAAGTTCCAAACGAGAACCGAAGAGCTTTGAAGCACCGCCGTCGCGACTGCTGTTCTTGGCGCTCGTGCGGCGAATGTCGTTGTCCCTAATTGTGACATCGCGCTCGCTCAGGGTCTTAAATAACAACATCGACGACCAGAGCAACAACGGCAACAACAACAACAAGGATCAGTTACAAGGGTGGCGGCGGCCGCGGCAGCTGCAGCAACAGGAGATGGGACCGACCGACGACGGGCCGAGTGGTTGCCGAGAAAGGAAGCCGCGCTCTCTCGCTGCTGCTGCCGCCGCCTTCCAACGATGACTCCTACGCGGGCCGCTTCTCGTAGCGGGAGGTTCGTTACTCGATTCATCTTTCGGTTAATGATCAAACACCGTAACACGGTGCACAAGCCAACGGAAGCCGTTTCCCGCAGTTTCTCGAACGAGTGAAAGACCAGGCGAGTTTCCTCGCTGCGACCGCCCTCTTCCCATCGATGAACAAACAATCGTGGCGTTAATCGCCGCTGAATAGCCCGTGTAGCGGCTTCTTCCGATCAGCTCACTTTCGGCAGCTCAGCCCAAGGCTAATCAGTTATCATTCGACTTACGGCTTACCTTCAACAGAGCTGTCGTCTACCCGGGGGCTGCGATGAATTTTTTTCAGTCATACGATCGTCGGAATGTCCGATAAGGCTGATGAAAAGCCGACCATCCGATTAGCTAGTCGACCGGGTGACCCACGGTGTGGTATGGCACTCCGGGCTCCATGGCATGCGTCCAAATCGGAATACAGTAAACGCTTTCTAATGAGGGAGTACGAGAGGCAACAGTTTGCTGCTTTAGTTGGGACGACCGATTCCCAGCGCGAGTTCTCTCGCTTCATGGAACGAAATAATCTCGTCGATAATAATCGGAGAGATACAGCGAATCTTGTTTCCGGTTTTTCATCCACGAATAGGCACCATCGAACGTCAAGACCAAATAGAATCATCAGCGACGTCGTGACCGGATGACCCGGAGGTTTTGTCGTATGAGAAATTCGCGCTCATTTCTTACCCTTGTCCTACTGCTGCTCGCAAACAACGCCACCACTGAAAATGCTGCTCTCGATGGGAGCTCGCTCCACTTGCCCGCTCGGGGTTCGCTTCGGCCGTCCGGTCCATGATTAATAAGCCATGGCCGGCTGCTGGCCTCTCCGATGCCGACCACCACGACGACGACGATGGCAGCGATCGCAACTACGAGAGACCGTATCTTGGAACTTGCTCGCCAATAGCCTCGCGAGTCAAGCAAGAGAGAGACAGACAGTCAGCCGACTAAATAGTGTGCGTCTATCTAAAGAGGACGTCCTGGGAGCGACGACAGTCCCGTCGGCAGGAGATACTGGTCGCCCTCCTTTCCGGCATTAGAAATGGAAGAAAAGGCTTCCGGTAAGGAGCTTGCAGGCCTACTTGTTTCCATCGAATCATTTGTGCAGGCTGGTTGCACCGCCGTTCCTCCACTTCTGCAAAGCCTTCTTCGCTCGGTCTCTGCTCCCCGACCGTCGTCTTGGTTTTTCGTGGGCTGCTCGGGGATCCGTAGCGGCTTTCGACCACGACCGATCCCTGTATGTCGCAGTCTCACTTCTTCCTTCGACCCTCACATCCTCTGGCGCTATCCCGGTGGACTGCGGAGCTGCCTCGCCCCAGCCTCCGGGATTCTCGCGATGAGCCCTAAGGCTTTCCTATCGCAACCCGAACGATCGATGGACCTCCATCAGAATCGTTGGACCGAACCTGGAAGGAACAATGCGTACTCGCACTCGTTTCGACTTACGTGCGCCGGGTCGTGGGAATTCGTGGAGAGCCGTGATCCAAGGGTCCAATATCAGGATCAGCCTCCCGTTGCTTTTCCACGGAAATACCGGATAGTCTTTCCCCCCGAACTGGAAAACAGGGAGCCCGGGAGCTTGAATAGCTACGTACGTGTGGTCAGTCGGTTGCCTTTCTGTCAGCTGACGACATTGATGACAGGTCTTGGTTAGTTCGGTGGCATGGACATCAAAATTCCGGAGAAACGAGAGAAAAGCAATATTCTTGCATGGTAAGCGAAGGCAGCCTAAACCATGAGCGTGAGAGTGATGGCCATGCCGCTGATGATGATGCTGACAACGTTCCAATGTTCAACGTCGCAGCGGGGCCACCATTAAACACGAGAGTCGCGCTGGCCGGTCGGCCGGCCAGCCTGCCAGTGGGTAACAACGGACATCGCTGCTGTGGTGGTGGTCTTCATCGGTCGAATGCCGAGAATGAACGAGCGGACGCACCGATAGACGGGCGAACCGAAGATAAGTGGATTTCTCTGCTGTTCCCGATGCTGACGCGGGAGCAGGCGCTGCCTCATAAGATCTAGATAGATAACCGACGGCAATTAAAGCTAAAAACTCAAGCAGACAGGAAGAATCTCAGTGCGACTCCAATCACAACAGTTCTCTCCTGCAGAAGAGCGCTCTCAGGGATCGGGATTAGATGGACGGACGGTCAGCCAGACGACCTCTGACGCCTCGAGGAGAGCTCCTTCCTCGAGGTGGAAATGTTTCCCGAATGTAATTTATATTCTCAGGACCTCGGAGGAGCAACACGTGCCACTAACCCTCTGATACCAGTCGTTTACCAATCGAGGCAATGAGTCATGCTCGGAACCGGGTTGCCATCGGTTCAGATTGAATTTTAATTGATACCAACATCCGATGCACGGCTTGCGGTTGCTCACACCAAACCATCATCCTGTGGCCAGAAGATGTATCAATCGAGAGTTATTCGACTGAATGACTGACTGACTGGACAAACCGGGCGCAATCCGGCGAAGATCGCGGCGAGAGAAGTCACAAGGTGTCAAGCGATCGTCGCCGTATCATTGACCGCGAGTGCGCGAATACCTTCCCTACAGAAATTGACGAAAGGTTACGCCATTCGTCGCGGCTGTCGCTTTTCGACAACGCTGCACAGCTCATTTCATCGTTTTGATACACGCTCCATGAATAATTCTAGAAACCGAATCCGGTCGCGGCGCTCGATCCGTTTGTCGTGTCCTGCGATTCTGATCGCTGCGCGCCCTATTTGATTACCGGCGACCGCCAGCGCGGCCGTCGATTGCTTCATTGCTTGTAAACATGATCATCTGGACGGATTGCTCTGGCTACATCAGTCGATCAGGTCTGGAATCTCGTCTTCGTTCCTCCAACCACAAACTCAATTTACTTCGTTAGCTCGATTTGCATTTCGCGGACTTCTCTCCCGATTTCACAAACGCACGCACGTTGAATGGAGCTCATCGGTTAAACCGGAGAAAAACTAATTGCCTTGATCCCGGTCTCGTTTACCTGTTTGATCGAGCGAGAGCAGAGAGAATCTTGTTCGTATTACTTCCCATCCGGAAAATTCGCTGTAGTCGTCATTCAGGTCAGTCAGGCCGCCAGCCACACAGATCGTTAAATATTTTACTGCTGTGAGGAACACCGGTGTACGTGAACCCGTTTCGCTCGACACTCACGGCTCATGCTGCGCTTTTTAGCTTTCGAGTCAAACGAGTTACGTCGACGTTCTCGTTCACCTTGTGCGATCTCCGAAGCGGGATCTATGTATCCGCGCGGCTCATTAGAGAAATCCGTAGTATTGCAACTGAGTCCACCCACGCGTGGCGGTCTTCTCCCGCTGCGCACGCACGGGCTCGACGTTTCCACGCGAATATTCGCGCGAATTCACGCATTTTCGGTATTTCCCTCGCAAGGAACATGCTCTGAAGGGCTGGATTCGGAGGTTCCGTGTCGTCGCGGAGGTCTGTTCATCGCGGCGAGATCGAGGCTTAGGACGACGCGTCAATCCTTCCGTTCCGCGAGCATTGGGGCTCGTATCAGAAACAACTCGTTTACTTTTCCGCTCTTCCCGGAATCTCCGTCGGTGCTTATTGCGGGCAATAAATATTTCGACACTGACAGACGATCGGACCACACAGCCGGCGGTCGGGAATCTCCATGCTACCCATGTGTATAGAGCTCGACAACGATTGTTGATTTGGAAATTCTCCATCGCCTCCAGAGCTCTCGGGGAAAAAACGAGAAGAATTCCCGCGATTCCGCGGGCGGGAGCGAACATAAATCTAAATCATTTTCCAATCATGTTCATTCCTCCGGACGATGGGCTCCCAGTTTGCGATGACGTTAGAGGTATGCGACCCATGTCTGAGATGGGCCGAAATTCCGCAAGTGGGAGAAAAACGGGAAGGCTCCGATGGGGCGACGAGGGTTTGCGTCATTCTCGATCGAGGCATGGTATCGTACAATCTGTCGAAGTTCCATCGCGCAGCGCTGTCTTCTTCGTCGACGACGATGGCTGCTGCGAACGCCGTCATTTTCTTCTTCTGTGGGTTGTCATCGTCTCTGTCATTGTTGTTGGTGGTGGTGTTCGGTGTCCGAAAGGAGGGATAGACAACGACGACGAGGACGACGACAGCGACGACAAAGACCGAAGATAGGGAGCACGTAGTGGTGTTGGTCGGACCATGAGCTCGGGCAGCAACTATGTGGGACCGATGAGGAATCTTCAAGATCCGATGTAGGACATGCTACCTGGGGGAGGTTATTCAATCTCTAATGCGTTCGCTCGATGCGGTATCGGATTGCAAACCTCGGAACGAGCAACAACTTCCTTGGGGTCACTGTTCCTGACATTGGACCTCTCGCTTAGTCAACGGTCGCTATTGCCGCAGTTTCACGTCCGCGCAACGTCGTCGTCTTTGTTGTTCTTCTTCTATCAAGCCGCCGACGACGTAAATAGCCGCCGGCCGAGGCATAAAGCGAGACTACATTAATTCTCTGAGTGAGTCGTCTCCGTGCCGGACCGATGCAACCTCGGCTCGTCCAATTCTCAGGTTCGCGACTTCCTCGTGCTAGGTCCATCAACCCAAATAGATCGTCTTCTGTTCCATGAACCGAGTGGGAATCGGGGTAACACCGAAAAAGTCTCATATGCCTACCGATCGACGTTGTGTCACGGTTACTTCACTGGCTACGCTCGAGCCTGTTTATTTATTCGGACGGAGAAAGACGAGGTGAGGAGAGAGTCGTGCGAGCCAGCTGTTCCGTGAACGACATGAACTAATCCCTTCTTGATTCAATAGCGCTCCTCATTGATTCGGCGATGAATGAGATTCCGCAGGTGGTTGCCTCTTGTCGGTTGTCTGCGTCGGCTCGTCGCCGGCCGCGGATGAATTCAGCGTGCTACACGGACGTCGGCCTCGCGCAGCAGCAGTAGGCACGAGGAAGCTATTCGGACGCTACTAAGGAATTGGAAAGGAGAAAGAAAACACAACGATAGGGGGAGGAACAATTTCGGAAAAATTGTCTGGCCGCCGAGTGGCCGAAGAACGGTGTCCGACGTCTCACAGTCCTGCTGCTTGTGGAGAGGAATGAAGCGAATTTATGAGTCTCCTAATTTGACGTCGCTCGTGTGTCTGCGCGAATTATGTGTGGGGTTGACTCCATCCGGCGTAGAATTTTTTATCGTGAGCTGCTGCCACCGCCAACGATGACCTCTGCCAGCTTGGCGTTGGCAGAGGAGGACTCTCTGCTGGCGTCGGCAGCGACGACGTCGACCCGTCATGTACCCTCGCGCGAAGTCCGTCCACCCGCACTCGCTAGAAGTGCCGGGTCATCTCATCCGGACCGCTGTGATAGCGGTTAAATGCGAAAAATATTTTGAATGTGCGGCTGCAAAGTCGCCGGACAGTCTTGTGGAATCGGGAGGAAAGCCAAAGAGAGAGGAAAAGGAACGAAGTTGCTTCTTATTCAGCGCAGAATTTTCTGAATTGAATTTTTGAACCCGCCACTCGGCGGATGACGCGACGCTCGATCGGTCGGTCTATGGATCCGCTGCCCACCATTCATAGGATCGGATCTACCCTTTCGTGTCGAGTCTTACGCTGCTCTGGATATCTTTTGTCGCGTTTCGACCGAGAACGCCCTCCGAAATTTTCGCGACACCATTCCATGACGGAGGTTATGAGATGCGGCATTCAGTTGCTTTGCCGTGAAGCTCCATCTTCGTTGAGAATAGAATATTCTCTTCGAGCGAAGTACTCTCGGATTCCCCCCCTCTCGGTATTTCCCCCCGAGAGGCCGATTATGCTGTGATTACACGAATTTCCGGAAGCACGGGCGATAATACGCCAGATTCCGAGGCACATGATAAGACGAGGGGGGATCCGGACGCGAGCCGGTGGTTTCACTAAATGAAACCAGACCGGTCGCCGGGAGACGGTTCGCGGGACTCTTGTGGATCTTTAGCTTCTCCGAGTTGAAAAATTGTTTTCCAATTAGGCGCATGGGCGTTCGAGGGACTCGGAATCTAATCGATGGAGCGCCATCGCAATGACGGCAAGTATCGGCACGAAACAAATGATCGATCTTTTCGGAAGCACTCGTTTCGAAAGCTCGCAGGAAATCAGCACCCTCCACGCAGAACATTCATACAGTCGGCGTCTTTCAAGGCTGGCCCTCGTGAATCTCTCTGTGTTTTCACGATTGCCGTTGTTGGCGTCGCCGTTGCTAATAGCGTCGACGTTGAGAATTTTCAGCGACCCTTGACCTCATCGACAGCGCTGATGGCTGCGCTCGGCATCGACGACGATTAAGAACGACTGAAATCGGTTGATCGGTGCCTTGAAAAATGAACGAAATTGAGAAGAGACGCTACAGTGGAGGAGGACGAACGAATCAGCTAACGAAGCGAGCGCATTTAGACGCGATACGGCCGCGACGAGTGTCTTTTGTCGTCCTCCATTCCCCAGCGCGTGATGGCACTCGACTCGCACTCTAATGAATCAAGAGAAATCCGACATGAAACGCACCCATCTGGCCTCGGTCCTATTACGCAATGCCTTCCTCCTGACTCGAAGTACGACGAGCTGCTCCAAGATTGCAAACTCTCTGAGATCGCTGGCGCGCGTTCCCCTCGAGCGGATTCCACAGGTCGCTGAATCCCCAGACATGTTAATGTGTCGTCAGCCTTTCCATCATACTCCACGCTCGGGATCCGAGAATTCTCACATGAGCTGACTCGGAGTCGGGTGAGACTTTTGTGGGGTTTTCTCCGAGAGAATATCAGCAGCGAAAACGACATTTCACCCCTGGCGTGCGCAGCGAGGCCCTCTCGATCTCGAGCTTCAACCGTTCGTTCGTCCCTTCCCCCTCTCGTTCGTTGTTCGCATCGGGACTCTGCAACATGAAGCCGATCATGGAACCCTTTCTGACAGGTGACGCCGAGCACTCGCATTCCGAAAAAGGTCAAGTACACCTGCCACTCCTTTGGGAAGACAGCGGTGGGACCTTCAGGCTCGTCTACGTATGTATAGGGCCTGAATATTACCATTATTGCTCCACTCGACGAGATGAATCCAAAACCGCAGGCGACGTCAGACGTGGAAGAATCAACGACAAGGAATCCTCAACGCCGAGTCATGGTGGAAATTTCAGCTCGGACACCTGCTGCAACACACGAGCTGTTGCAGCAGGTGAATTATTTGCATATTTTCCGTCCCTCGCTCCTACACATATCGCTGTAGAGGTCAGGTCAGAATGACGGCGGCAGATGCATCGACGAACAGCCCCGGACGGCTCCGGAAAATCGAAGTCGCATCGTCCACCTCTAGACGACCGACCCTCCGACGAATATCGCAGACGACCACTCCGGCGGGAGTTCCTCGCAATTCCGACGAGCCGCGGTCCAAAGCGCAGATCATTCGAGACCGCGGAAAATCCAAAGCGGAGTGAGAGCTTCAAAGTCCACAACGTGAGCGATGTTTGGAGGGCAACCGAGAGTTGTACTACGACGTAGGGCTCAGTTCTATTTATTACGTACCGCGCATTTATTTGAGGTAGGCGGAATCGGTCCGGAAGCCTCAAAAACGCTCCCGGAGGTCAAGGTCGATATGCAAATCGCAGCTCAAACTCTGCGCTAAGATAAACGGAAGGGAAATTTCTGTCCTGCGGGCTTTTCCTCAGCCTCCCTCTCATTCTCACTCGGCCGACTGGACCGAAGTGCCGGGGGACCGTTTATCGGCCTTCTGCGGTTGCGGGAGATCGTTCGGAAAGTGTGAAAAAGCGTCACCTATCCACAAGCCGTCCCATTATTCCGCTTTGTTGATTCACGCTTGATCAGAATTGAAATAAAGCGAGAGTCAGGCGTTCGGTGGGCCTGGTGACCGACGCAGAATATCAAGTGTCGAGACTCCGTTACGGAATATCTCCAAAACCGAGTGATCGACGCGGGCAAAACTACTCCGCATGGGAAAAAGTCCATTTTACTCCGAAGACTCCCATTCTAGTAGGACTGGGAGTCGACAAGTCATCGATTCCGTTTGACCTATTGGGGTCATTGTCGATTCATTTCCCTATCTTGATGAATTCAACGGCCTCGGCATCCTCGCAATCTATCGATCTCTGTCTTCCTCCTCACGCCAGCGCCGATCAATTCTCGTCTGGGCGAGCCCCGCGCTGCTGGGCACGTATCGATCAGGACGGGGAATTTCTCAGAAAAGTCCGTCGATGACAGTGACAGTGTTTCGACGAAGACGGCCGCCCGGGCTACGGAACCAAGGCCGAGAGGGTCGCTCGGCTAGTCGGTTGGTCGGTCGGTCCCTCGTGCAAATTCAATTATACCTCCTGCGACGCCCCCGACGGCTCTACTCAGCGCGGCGTTAACGACAAACCCCACGACGACAGCGGAGACGACCGACGTTGACGATAAAGGGGGACCGAGAGACTATAGGGACGGAAGAGACGATTTCGTCGACACTAAGGCTGCGAGAGATGACTTCTCACTAAGGGCTTCATGACGACAGGGAGTCTCCACGCTGGTCGGAATTCCCTTGGCATTAGTCCTTTTGTTGTGTTTCACCGCAATGTCCACTAATGATCGGCTTGCTTCCCCCGACTCTCTTGGCTCGAAGTCGAGAGCACCAGTCGTTCACCTGTTTCGAACACTGCCTAGACCTCCACAACAACAAGAACAACAGCAAACGGGAAAAAGCCCCGCATCGATGATGTGTCGACGAGAAGGTTTCATCGATGCGGTACGCACGGCTTATCCGATCGTCTGATGACTGAATCTCGCGGGCTCCGAGGTCGAAGGCAACAACGCTAGACCCTTGCGAATATACGTCCGCCCATCCGTCTGCTCAGTCAGATAAACACGTATCCCCAATGCGAAGTCACGCGCGAGAAACTGCAACACCCATTCATTCGAGCGTGTAGTAGCCGAACAGATTGATTGATTGATCGATCGCCTACTAATAAGAGGAGAATGATAAGAGCCGGGCCGTCGAGGTCGGAAATAATACGTGTGGTTCTGATCCTCGAGTCGTAAGTCGTTCATGCTCGTCCATGGAATGTTCCTGGAGAAAGTGGTTCTGTTCTGCCACGCTGAAGAGGAATCCTCCCGGTAGGAAATCTTAGGAGGCGCTTCGAGAGGCTCTGCCGCCTTTCCCTCACCAGGAAGACCTACATTGCTCGAAATAGGAGCGCTCGGCCGCAAAAACCCGACTTCAATGGAGAATTACGCTGGGTCGTCGCAACCAGCATACGGGGTCGCAAGGATTCTCAGGGCAAGAGAGCTCCAGCTTGAAATTCAGGGTACAAATCCACAGGATCTCGGGCCCGCTTTTAGACCGTGAGCCGTTGCGACCTAAGCTTTTCTGAGCTCCGATGAACCTCACGGTGGCTCGGCGGCTTTGGGAATATGTCGGATGCAAATATACGCGCCCAATCGGCGGCCTTCAGAAGGCCATCGCTGCCTTCTCCGCAGGTCTAATTGTTCGCGTTCGGGACGCTCGGGAAAACGAAATGTCCCATTGGATTCGGCTCCATCTCGGCTCTAGAGAAGTGAATGAGGAACTGCCTTTGCGTGCATCATTATGCAGGGTCCGGGTCATCTCATTGCTCAGAGAGGCGAATCACGTCGGAGAAAAGCAGAATTGCTTATAGATTGATTCTCGAAGTCCCGAGTGTGTGTTTTTCCATTGTTCGCATGGTCGTCATCGATCTGCGGAGAGCGTATTTGCGCACGAGAACGGACAGAGCAAACAGGTTTGCGATCGGAGAGCTACAAGAGCCAAGCTTGTTTCGTGGGATGGATCCATAGGTTTTCCGCGGACGCGCCCGAAATTCTCTGCAGTCGGTTCATCTTGACCGGCTCCCTCCCGACTCAATACCGGGACCCTGTACAAACTTGTCCTCTCTTTTGTTGACTTTCTCCCGACAGAGCTCTTGATTTCATAGACCCCAGTCGGGGCCTGATTGTTGGAGCCCAGTTTCATCTCGACTACAAGAAACCTGGACTCCCCCTCCCCCGCCCCGGTGGCTTTATTCTCTCCCCCACCCGCTTCCCCCGAGCTGACCCGATATCTGATCCCTTCCTTACCATCACTTTCGGAGCGTAGGCTGGACAACGTTAGCTTCCAACGGCAGCGTAGACGGCAGATTGCTTGTACAGGGCAGCCGAAGATTTCCTTGGGGAAAAGGTTCAGTCAGTCAGGCCACAACAGGCCACCCTTACCACCACAGGCATCTGCTCCCACCATCGTCGTCTACAAACACTCAAGCCAGATCAACTCGGAAGCTGGTGGGCGATAAGGCTCCGCAAGGAAGGGAGGGATGGGAAGGAGGATGGGAGTACCGATGTTTGTCTATTATTCACTAGGTTTGAAATGTCACCCACAGATAGTCAGTCAGTCAGTCAATCAGACAGCCGACCCGACGGCTGCGGCAGCAGAAGCATCAAACGCCGTCGACGGCCCACCGTCGATCCGATACACCGAGAGTCGGTCGATGCACACGTTTTTTCTCGGAAGTCTTGTGTATCCCAGCTCATCGAGAATTCCGATGCTCCGGGAGGAGTTACGAGAGGAGAGCTTGCTTCCTACCGACTCCGACCTCCTGTGAGCAGGATTCGGAAAGTTTCAAAGAACATCGTTCTCGGCGAGATCCTGCGAATCACAGCGGCGTAAGCGATCGATTACAGAAATGATGGGGCACAAGCAGCCGGAGCTCGAATAACCTCTGACTCATTTTGATTTTTGGCTCCGATCCGTTCGCAGTGTCGATGTGGCTAGCTGGGTCATCCATTCGCCGAGTCAGTCATTCATTCGATCGTCCTCGGGCCATCCACTCTGAAATCCAATTCGTCCATCTGTTCGTCATTCGTCTGTTCGTCCGTCGAATTGTACCCGCTCGGGACGCAATTGACCCCGGTGGGCAGAGTCCGCCGAGTGAGAGCCACAAAGTGAACGAGGAGGAAGAGCCTAGCAAGTAACTGACTGGCTAGCTGGCCGGCCGGCCGACTGACTGACTGAACGACCGACAGGCTGAGCGAGCGGATCCGCCGCGCCGTCATCCGGACGCTTTGATGGTCGGTCACTGTTTCAGGATAATGGAGGTGTAATGTACAAAAATAATGCAGCCGCGCTAATAATAACCGCTGCTGATGCTGCCGCTGTTGGTGCACTCACAAGTCTGTCTGGCGCACAAAGCAGCGCGTAGATCATTACTACCTCAATGGTGGTGGTGTCGGCGGCGGCGGCGACGACGGTGGTGGAGCAGCAGCGACAAATCCGAGTTGGTCACACGACACCGATTTCGTCTACCACCGTACTTTGCGCGCGCCCTGAGACCGCAGTAGGTAGAATAAAAAACACTCTGCAAATCAAGTCCCGCGATACGGTGATTACATCGATTGTATCAGGCGACGACGGCCCAAATCTATCGAGTTCGAACAGATGATGCGGATTGATTTGATTATTCGGCACCCCATTGACCGGGGGGATCCGTTTACACGAGTCATGATTTCAGCGACGCAGCAAACAGAGCAGCATCGGTCCGTGCTCGTTTCTCTGTCGCGAAAATGGATTTTCCCCCCTGCGTACAGCTCATCTTCTCGACTGTGATGTTGCTCCACCAGCGTTTCTAGTTGCGCTCCCTTCATCCCGAGGCTGTTCTTGTTCCGCACCGAGCTTACCTCTTCCGGCTGAGTCGGCTTTTTCCCATCTCCAACTTTGCTCTTTTCCTCTCGGTACACGCGATTCAAATCCCCGGAATGGTCTCGCTATTAACGGAATGGATCTCCGCAAAAATGGATGCCGCGCACATACAAGAGCAAACATCCAGCCACGAACGCCGCTTCCGTGGAAAAAAGGCTTCATTCCTTAACGCGCAGATGCAACCGTCCAACAGGCCTACCCGCAGCCGTGTACAGCAGGTACGGAGAGACGAACAAACACGCGAGCGGGCAGAGAATCAAACAAACAAACAGATAGACTGAGCGACCTAGGGACCGACGAACAGACTGCGAGTTGACTTCGACAGGACTAAGGAGAGAGGGAAGGCGCATGCGATGTTGCACGTCGCGCAAATAATCTCAAAGCTGGAACGGCCCAAAACTTCGGCGTCCACCGGTCAAAGTATCTCGCGTGTATGTACATGCATATACGCACACATACATACAAGCATACATATTCGCGTAGGATATGCAAGCACGCGTGCATACCTGCATGACGCGTGCATCTCCAGGAGCGGATCCGGACGACGTCGGTCGGCGCTAGAGGAATCTCACGTTTTTCCCTATGACCTTCCTCTCCGGGGAGACGGCGGCGGTGGCGTAACCGTCTCGAAAAACACTCCTAATTATCAGAGAGTATCTACGCACGAACCAAGCTCGCTGAGTTACTAAATGTGCGCGCAGCCCTCCACTGTTATGCTGGTAAATCATTTGTTTCGGAGAAAATGCTCTCACGTAAGCGATCAGACATCGCTGAGAGTAGAAAAAAAGGCACAACACTTGTGTACATAGAATCCCGGAACTGGTTGTCAAGCTTCGTCATGGTGCGCATCACACGCTGATAATAATCTTCCAGTCGGTGATTCCGCGAGCCTTTGCCGAGTTGGGTGAGCGACGAGCGGATTGTTTTCGCTGTCCGTGGCGAGGCCGACGAAATGAAGTCATTTAGATTTTGCTCCCCAAGAACTCCTCTCCGGACGCTTTCGACGCGCGGCGGAGCGAGCGAACGACGGACGGACCGACGAACAGGGACACATAATCGACTCACGAATTCAGTCCGTCGATTCTTTCTCTCATCGTTCAATTCGTCGACGACCAACGCAGCTCGTTGTCGCCGGAGAGCACGTTCATGATGGGCAAAGACAAATTTTAGATAGTGGCCCGCTCCGAGTGGGCGCAACTTTTACGCACGCGCACAAGCAATACCCGGCCGAACGACGGCGCGGCGTTGAGAATCGATGCGTCGCGTAGGCAAATAAATCCTTCTCGGAAATCGTGATGTCTTCGTCGTCGTATATATCCTGCAGTAGGAGAAGCGAGATTTCAATGGTGGATGGGGCTGCGACGGCGGCGTTTGAGCTTGGGGAAGTCGTCGAATTTCGGAGGAATTCCGGGGAGTCGGATCCAGTGGCAGTAAGCGCTTCTCGAACGTCGTGTGCAAGGAGTGTTCTTCGCTTCATGGAACGTCGCAACCTTGATGCTCAGGCAATCGGAGGCTGCCACGATAGGGTTTCATATGACGGGCGCACGTGAATGTTCCTGTAAAAGGGTTCTTGTCACGGTTCCCGCGAATAACTCTGGCGGATTCTCGTGAGTGGGAGGCCTCGATTCCGGCTGCCGGAAAAATCGCGATGCGAAAACCGCCCTCGATCCCATTGAGCAGATGATGCGGTCTCGGAATCGGCGTTCCGAAGCGTCACCCACGGCTCCATTGGTATTTTACACCTCGGGGTTCGAGTTTCTGCTTCGAGTTTCTGCCCGAAAAAATACTGGAACAAATCCACTGAATTCTCTCTCACTCAACTGTTTGCCGATTGTCATGATCGGGAGGGAAGAGACGGACGAAAAATATTGGAGCGGCGACCAAGAGAAACATTTGTTCGGATTCCTCGTTCTTACGTTGCTTTTTTTCTGCAGCTCCTGATCGTTCTTCTTCCTCTCCGTCTACGGGTCCGAGCGATCAGGAGAGCGAACGAAGAAGCCAGTGGACGATCAAGTGACTGAGCAACCGACGAACTGACGAAGTCGGCTTCGACCGAAGTGCCCCGGGCCAGTAATTATGTACGTTATATTTTCTTCACCCGCTCTCTACAGAAGAAAGAGACAAAGTAGGAGCAGGAATCCAGAACAAAACCGTCTTCACGTCGATCGAGGGATTGACAAGCGTTTTTCGATTCAGCTTACTCAGTCAGTCAGTCGAGCTCATGGCGAAGGAACAAATGAGAATTATTTTCGGAACAATCCACAAGCACAACCGAAATCAAACCCGATCCACAACTAGGCTCAAACGTTTTCTGAACACGGAATCCGCTCCATCAATTTCTCCGCGGAACTACAAGTCGGCGAACTCTAGAAGAAATCTCCGAGCGAACTCAAGGCGGGGGTTCGCATAGATGTGATCGTTTCGAAGCACGAAAAATTAGAAAATTCCTGGAACGTCGTCTGCAAGGAACGGAGGGACCAATTCGAGGGCTGCAGCCTCCGCAGCGTAGCACGTTATGAATATTCTTTGCACAGCGCAAGAGCTCGCTAAAATACTTTATAATAGCGCTACGTGTTCCCACGAGGAGCGCGTGGAGTAGAATCAGATTAGGAGGAAACAGACGCCGGAGAAGAAAAGCGAAAACATTGTCGCTGCAAAGCGTGCCTAGCTATGTGAGGATTTCTCGAGCGCGCTCCGCCATACATTTTCTAGTTTCCGCGTCTCTACCAAGTAGTCTCGAAGCCTCTTCCTGTTTGCATGTTTACGTCTGGGGGTCGCATTGTCCTTGATCTCGTTGTGACGATGTACTCTCGACGGCCGCCAACAATCCTACAGCGCAGCGTCCCCATGGCCGCGAGAATCTTGTTGGTAGGTTCCGTGTCAGGATTTGAATTATCCTCGTCGATCGAAGGACGAGGCCCGCCCCGCCACGGAGTTTAATCTCAACGCGGTAAATGATCCTTTGTCGGACTTCAGGCGTCGGCTCGTATGCATCCGTGCTCGATCCTCACAAGCGGTTGTTCGTTCAAAGCAAACCTCCAGAGACTCATAGGGGCTACCAGGCGTGTCGAGACATCGGGCTGAGCGAATGCAGAACTCACCGTAGGAGTGGGCGCTCGGAATGGTTTTCCGAGAAGGCTACGGCTCTGAAGAAATCAAGCGTACCTCTACTCTGGCATGAGTAACCAGTAATTCTGCCGAGAAAGGGCTTCATATCACGATTGGGGATCGGGAGCCCCTAGAAGCTGTTGACCTTGTTTCTTATTGGGCCGGTCGCAAGGTCCTAGGGTGCCTTGCTGTACGGAGGAAGCTCGATCGGCGTCGGGACTAGCTGAGTAATAATGAACTACAACACATCGGGGCAGCAGTGGAGGAGGTCTGAGCTAATCACGGGCGGGATGAACCTATCATGCAAAAGTTTGAATTTCGAAGAGCCCTGCGTTCCTCGAAGGGTCTCGATGCCGAGTCCCTTCCAGAGGGAACGCTCCGGTGAGCGTTCCAAAAGATTCACGAGTCACCGGTCTTTGAGGCCGGGCGGTTTGGAGGGAAAATCCGGAAAGTGGGAAGAGAGAGAGAGGTGGGAAGGTTCGGAAGAAGAAAATGATGAGGCGAGAGGAGAGAGGCAAACGCTGGAAATTTGGAACTCGTGCCGCACGCGAGAGTCTCTCGAAAATGTCTTGCTCGCAGCTCGCGAACCCTCTCTGACTGTTTCCTTCGCTGCCCTCCATGGAGCTAGGAGTAAAATTTTTGAGACAGCGCTACGAAAATGCAGGCTGCCAAGTTGTTGAGGCATGTAAACATGCTCGGCGAAAATTCCTTCCGAAAGTGTCGAGTGCCGAACTCGCAGATTCTCCACCCACCGTTGACGAGGCCGACGGAGCTCCCGCGGGGCGGGCAAAGGGTCGGGAAGGGTGCAAGCAAGACTAAACGAGACAGTTGCAACTCTGCGATGAAAAGAACTAATTAGTAGGGACCCCTTGAACGCCTCTTCTCGTCGCCGTATAAAAACCTAATGGGAGCCGGGGCAGGCTGAAACACGCCGACGAGAGGAACTGCGTGAAATGCTGCTAAACAAAATCTCGTCGAGTGGCGGCCCGACTGCGAGCTTGACCGTGGGTGTCGGGCGGGCTCCCTCGTTCGCTCCTGTCGCGTGCTTTTCCGAGACGTTCCGGTATAGGGGGGTCGCGGTACGCGAGGTCTCATACGAGTTTGGCCAGCTGCATTCAGGACATCCCCAACGTGGAGATGGATTCCTCCGGGCCCGTCGCGAGGAAGACTGGGCAATGGCTGATTCGTATCAGCCCGTTCCGGCAAAAGATCAGGATGACGGCCTTAGGGCGACCCTCTTGGCGAATTTCACGCGACGCCTGAGCCCACCACTTGATTTTACCCACACTTGCTTTCAACGACATTACGGTTGTCAGTAAGTGATTGCCTCCGCATGGGGATATATTCCTTCATCGGGCGTGGGTGGACAAATCCTACTACGAAGTCTTTCACGGAGCTCCGTCCATCGGGAGCAAACTGTCAATCATCCGATGGCGAAAACTCGAGACAGAAGTCCTCCGTCAAATTCAACGTGACAAGTCAGACGTCGGTGGAGATTTCACTGCAATCAGCTCAGAGCGGGTGTTCGCGATCTATGATCGTGGATCGGAGTTCCGACAAGAGGTTGTCAAGAGAGATATCTAGATCTCCACACATGTTTTGTCCCTTATTTCTAAAATTAAAAAGAACAGACCTCTGCCAACAAGAGGGACGGAGATGATAGACGGGAGGAATTTCGCCCGATTTGAAAATCTGACGAGACGGCTCGGAATGTTTTTGTGAGTTATCGTCGACGAAGAAAGAAGGAGGAAACTCTAGCCCCGGGAGCCCGCTCGGGGATTTCCCGGGGTCAAAATGTCGGCGTTCTATAGGAACGAGTTCGGGCCCGGGCAAGCAAAGCAGTCGAAGGAAGAGGCGGGTCCGCCGTACTGAATGAGAATAGACAAGCTTCGTCATTCAAGAGTGCTGTTCTGATCCAGCCTCGCAGCAGCTCCCAATTGTTATTTCGGTCGAGGGTTCTCCCCCCCCTCCTCCATCCGGTATTTGTCTTTTGATCTTCCGAATGTGTCAAGCACGGGCGGCTCTGTTTCGTGGACTCTTGTCCGGACAGCGCTACCGCCTTGAAGTCAAAGCAATGTGTTCGGACGGCGCGAAATACGCCGGAGACCCGAAAGCCGCAGGAAAAAGAAACTAGATCCGATTACGGTGAGGCTGTTGCTAAAGAAAACAATTCCCTCGTTCTCTGCGTCTTAGCCTCGGAAAGAAGGAGAAAGCAGTAGAGAGCGTTCTAGAAGCAGCGGATTCGATTTTTGCGCAGTCCCTGAAATATCACGTCGAGGACGATGGGGGTGGATGTTTTTCCAGCGCAGTCAATATTCGACCAGAGTCGAGTGTGTTTTTGGGATTATCAAGCTCCTCGCTGGATTCTGCAACTCCCTGAATAGGTCGGAAACCTCTCCGTCGGAGGAGAGCCGCTTTCGTAGGATTCACCCCATCGGGAGGGTGTGCGTCGTAGTTCCGGATGGATTGCTGCGGATTCAGACTCAGGGAAAGACATACCTACATCGAGGGCGAAAATATTTTGCTTCGAGCTCACGATTGCCGCATCTCCGAGAGAGAGGGAGAGAGCGGTCGCGAAGTATGCGCGAGAGTCACCAGCATTTACCTGCGGCTCAGCAATTATAAGCAGAAATTCTTCGTCGGATCCCGCATATCGATGCTCGAACACCGACACCGATGTCACGTCACTGAGGTATGGCCCCGATGAGATAAGAGGCCAAGGGCACGAGAACAGTGGCGTAGCGAAGTTCAATGATGCCGCGGCTGAGCCTAGAACAGATGTCCCTGCGGACCTGTCTCTCTATGCCCTCGGCGAAACCTTCCGGAGTTGTGGTAACAAATTCGGGATTGAATTACGCAGCCCTTGTTTCGATCGTACCGTGGTACCGGGATCTGGCCGGGACCGAAACCCTGCCACTTCATCGACGCCTCCCTTTCACAATGCAGCCATGGCGGCATTTTCCTAAGGGCCGGATTGCGCTCCGCAAGCGCAATCGCGTATCCCCTCAATCATATTCAAGAGTGCGAAGCTTGTTGGCGGCTCGCAGATTCGAGACGCGAGGGCTGAGAGAACCAGCCGAGCGACTTTCGACTGCTGGGTGTCACGTTTCGTGACAAGAAAAAAAGTGATGAATCGAACGAACCTTTAGTGGCTTTTGCCGTGCTTCACGAGGACATATCGTCACCGAGGACTTATGAATGAAAGCGAATGGCTAGAACAACAGTGGCCACCTGCATCGAGACGGGGATTCAGAGATCTCGAGAGATGCAGAGCGCCTTGTGGAAAATCCTGTTTTCTCTTCGGACTACGATGCGGACGGATTCCGTAGCGAGATCCATTCAGACTGTCTGTCGGGATGAGTTTGCAATCTTCGACCGATCGGGACTAGCTGAAGTCGATAAGACAGCGATTAACTTTATGGAGCTCCATTTTCGCAGGTACTTTCGATATCTGCCTGCATTCTTATTCGCTCGAACATATGTCCGACAGGAATTCGGCTGCGTAGCAGGTTCTCCGCCTGGTTAGTCGCCCGGACTGAGTTACTCTTGGCGTCGGTGGTATCTTCAATTGCCTGAAATGATCCTTGATCATAGATGGCCATTGTCGAATGCCAAATGAGAGCATTAACGACAAAGTGAAGCAATGCGGGCTGATTCTCTGTCTCTCTCATCTCTGACTGTTTTGGTCGGTTTTTTCTCGACAGACCAGCAGCCGTTCGCTGACTCCTACGGTGGATTGACGACGTTGCCGCGTCGAGTACCGGAGAAGTACGAAGGGAAGAGGGCTCATTTTCTTTGGAACACGATATGTCGTTGTTATGGTGCTACACGATTTTCGGTTGGTCTTTCGGCTGCTGAACTTACTCGATTTCACGGCTGAGTCGATACTGTCTCCTCCTGTGATCTCGATTCGTCGAACAGACTCGTGTTCCGTGTGAGTAATTAGAGGGAGTTGTCGCGCTTCATTTTTTCACGTGCCTTTCGTCGGTCGGATACGATTCTCTGGATGGTGGCGCCCGCACATGGACGGCGAGCTTTCGAAAGGCGAATGAGACGGCTGTTCACGGGGGTTAAGAGCTCACAACGCTCCGCGCGTGTCATCACTGAAAAACTCATCGGTGGAGACGAGTTAAACAAGTTAATTAAGCAAGTTCATCTCTCCCAAAATCGCCGATCCGGCGATTCTGATTCAACTCCGACGTCTATAGGGATTCCGGAAGACGGATCCGCTCCCATGATCGAATTGATGGCGAACAAAGTTCATTGCCGTGGATTCGAAGGATCGTCAAGACTGGTCGGGAGGAATCCCCACCTAGAGTGACCATGGATCCCTCGACTGTTCGTCAACGACTAGGGGAAGAGAAGTACATAGATCGGGACGCAAAGATACCGTGCTCTCTCAGCTGAAGGAGATATGACGCATGAGAAAAACAGAAATTCCGTCCGTCGAGCTCTCATGAAAGAAAAGTCCGTCCGTTCCTCCGACCGGGAAACGGATGATTGTTCAGTCCTCTCGACCGCTCTTACGTGCGGCGCTCACCGCTTCCACCTCTGAGAATGATTTCTATTGTATGAAAGGAAAGGCGGAGAAAATGAACGAGAAAAAAACGAGAGACGTACAAACAGATGTTCGAATTCTCAGAGGGACTTCTGCTGCTGCTGCCGGCGGATGGAGAGGCGCTCGACTCCTGGATTGCCCGACCAGCAGCAGAGAAAGCTGTTCCGGGTCTCTCCGGAGCTAGGCCCTTCGGAGCAGGGATGTCTTTTAGAGCATTATCGGAATCTCGTCGTCCGTGGTTCGCCGAATCAGAATTCTGGCCACCTGTCCGCTGTGTGTCTCACAGCTCGGCTTCCTACTTGCGACCGAACTTGGAATCTCGATGACAAATCGACGTTCACCGGAATCGACGTTCAGTGGAAGAACAGAATATGGTCGCCGGAAGTCGGTCCCGAGTATCAATGTTGCCGTTTTCGTTGTTATCAAAGATGTATAATTCTGCGCACTAAAAACGAAATTGGCCCACAGAGCAATCATTCAATCCGCCGTCCGCACTGAGGTGCCAAATTGCGCAGAGAGCGTCAATCTGTTCCAGCAAAGTACCGACGGCTGACGATATCTGCGGTCACGCTTGCTGCTCGAATACGTCTTAGTACGTAGAGCCCTCTACCTCACATTTGGATGCCCAACCCTCTACGCGCGAGGGAGGAGCGAGTACTCCTGATTACCAAGGCTAATGATTGTTTCCGTAGCCGAAGAGATCATCTCGTTTCTGAGAAATTCCACATCCTTCGATTCCCTAGCTAGTGGCTCGAACGGGCCGACTTCCCTCCAACTCGGAGCAGAATCGATGGAGCTTCTGAGAAATCGAGAATCTGAAAATGAGCAGCAAGTGGCAACGACTCGGATTTTGGAAAGGCCTCTGGAGTTTGCGGAAGGTGCAGACGAGAGCGCTTCGTTGCGGCCTTCCCGCCGGCCGCCGCCGCCGCCAGATGTTGCGTGACAAAGTCGCACAGTTTGGCTGGCGGAGCGATCGTCCCAGCGAGCCTTGCTTTCGACTTTTATTCCACCTCTGCGTTCGTCCCAGCGTCTATTCACTCGTTGATTGCTCGCCCGCCCGCTCCCTCCATCCATACCATCAACCAGGTAGGGAGTCAAGGCGGGATCCCAGGTCTGCAAAGTACCGCGTCGACTTAATTGTCCCCGTGAAACCACACCCGACTACGGGTGTCTCTACCCGACGTTTAGTCGCCGTATCTGATTATATGTCGCCCGTCAGTACCTCGAGCACGCAAGCTTGAGCAGCGGCTGCGTCACCGTCGGCAAGAACGAGCAGATTTTCCCTCATACCCGAGATCGACATGGGAGCTTCCGAGTTCATTCGGTTCCAGTCGATTCTGATCCCTTCATGCTCCGGATCTCACCCCCGCCGAAATCCGTGTTTGACGTCGCGTCTGTATGAGTGAATTCGCTCGATGAGCGTGGCCGCGACACGGAGGGGCAGCTCCGAGCGGGAGAAAATCAAGCGAGCTCCGTGCCTTCAGACCCGAGCCCTTGAAGTTCTCTCCACTTGAGCCGGGGACAGCTCCTGCCACCTGCACCCGGGCCTAGCGTGCATGGCTTCTCGCCGAAATGCTCGGCGGATCGCATGAGCACGAGCGGACAACCGAGCGAGCGACTGACTGAGAGAAAAAGGTGATAGAGAGAGTTATGGTGGACATAAATCCCGTCCCTGCTATAACACCACCACTACCAGATCCCAACAGTGGAGACCGGAACGTGGACTCCGCTTCTCTCAAGGAGCGCCTTGCTGCGAGCGTGAGCCGGAGGGAGCGCTCAGAGGACGAGACGAAAACGGCGGTGGAGGGAGAAAGTCTTAAGAGTCACCCACTTTGTTACGTCGATTCGGCACCAGTTCGCTCGCGGGGTCGAGCCGAACTCCACGAACAGCTCCCGGGCGAGCGGAGTGTTGGGGAAGCGACGATTCCACTCAAGCGCCGACCTAGTTGCTCCCCGTAGGTCGTTAGACAAAAGGCCGAGACAAAGAAATGGTGGAACAATTTGCTGCCACCACCTTGCCTCGATTTCTATTCCGTCGAGCTCGGAAGCTGGCGAGCCCGGCCTGGCGGGCCGTGGGCCTCAGCTCGGCTGCAGGTAGAGTAATTCTGCAGGGAGCCCGCTACCGAGCTCAATAGACCTCTCAACGGCGACGTCGTTGTAGCGCAAGAGATCACACGCACTTAATCTCACTTGACGTTCGGTAATCGACGGCGCCGTGTGCCCAAATCTCTTCCCCGCCGTCGCCGGGCGTCCGCCAAGGAGCGTTCGATCATGGAAATATTCAAAACCCGATCCGAGCGAATTGTCCTACGTCTAGTGGCTCGCTCCTGTAACTCGCCCTATCCTGCAGCCATTCCCGGGTGCCGCTGTTCTTACTCCGAAAGGTGAGGGATTCGAAATCTGAATGAGCACGCATTCCTGAGAATCCTCGCCTTCGGCGTCGACGTCTTCTCGCAGTCGTTGTTGTCGTCGACGACGTCGGCGGCCGTGCTTTTCACAAAAGGTCGTCGTTCGCCTCGAGTTCCTCTCCCCGTTGACGGTGTAAAGCTCGGCTTCCAGACAGTCGTACGGTCGGCGAGCGCGGCGTAGAAGAACGACTGTGCTCGATTCCCGATATTAATGCTGACCCAGGCTCCATTGACTTCCGCGGCGAGGGCGCGCTCGAAAGACGGCGCGTATTGCCCCGTGCCTTCTTGTTTCATTCCCACCGTCGCGTTGCTCGCTCAGCCGGGCATCGGGAGCTCCCGAAGCCTTTGCCCGGCCGCGTTCCCCAAAGGAGGAATATCGGCTGTGCATCAGAACTCGAAGCTCGTCAGTTCCCTTTGGAATTCGCTGCCTTTCTGAATACTAGGATTTCACGACACATTCGTTTTGAGCACGAGCGAACCCTCCTGACATTCCAGAACTCTCGGAGTCCCCTGTAATACTCGAATGGAATACCCTCCATTCCGGGTATCTGCTGCTAGCTGATGCTTCTTTTCACCGAGCCGTCTCAATCGACGCACCATCAACGCCGGTAGACCTGTATTTCCGCGAGTATGTCCTGGCCGAATGAGACCGGTAGAGATCCAGCTAACTGTCTTCGTTCCGCCCACGTGAGCCAGTCCGCGTATGTAGTGAATTATACATTGAGCTGCTATCAGCTGCAGATCCTAAGCCCTTGTGATTATCTGTGTGTTTCTTCCCCCGTACTCATGAGACTCGACTGACTGAGCCGAGGACAATGACAACGACGACGCGACGTCGACGACGACTAGGAAGACTGACTGGTAGCGATACTATACGGATGGATCGGATAGATCACATCCGATTTGCTAACTGTTATTAAGGGACAGAATTTCTATTGACTGATCACTCGGCTCGTAATCCATCACAGTAGCCCTGTATAACATAACCTGCTTATCGTTGTCATCGGGGGCGGCGAAACGGAAAGGAGGGAGTTCTGTGGAGGAAAGATGGCTGATTACTGATCACATGTATTGGAGATTGGGGTAGCTCTGAGGGAAAGTAGAGGGCAAGCTCTCCAAAGTTCTCTGGTCGAAGTTCGACCGACCGACTGAGTGGTGGACAGCCTGCAGAATAAAGTCTTCGCTTGCCGGTGGATAACGAACAAATCGAATTGAGTGGAATTGGGACCTTGGCATCCGATGGCCGAGTGGAAGGCTCACCGATGCTCGTTGGGGAACTACTGCACTCGGTCGATGTTGTGGCAGCGCCCGACCAGATATATGTAGCGGTAGCGACGGCAAGAGCGATGGTCACAACAACAGAGGAGGAGAAGTACTACGATTTAATGAATGAAACAACCACGTAGAAAATAATGTTCCAGCCCTACAGAGCTGGATGGAACCCACAGGCATTCGTCGGTCTCTAGAGACACTGTTCTCCGAGTACACATGGACTAGAGCAATGCGTTTTCTGCCATTGCTCTCTCAGTCAGTCATTCGAGGGCAAGGGTATGGGGGAGACGAACGCAAGCAAGCAGCAAGCAACCCTGCCAGCCAGCCACCCAGCCGTTCAGACGGAAGAACAGACGGCCGTATCATACCATGGAGTTCACGGAAGCCGGTCTGGTCGGCTGAGAAACGCTCCGAGGCTCGATCAGAGAAAACTTCGTAAGCGAGTTGAGCTGATCGTTCGTGAGGGCTTTCGACTCGCCCGAGGAAGGCACGACGAGTCTAAAATTCCATAAAGGATCAAAAAGTGGCAGGCGGAGGCCAGCAGGGGGGAAATCGAGTCAAGGTCTTCCGAATTTAAGCTCTGTTTACGGTCTCGAAATTCGCAAACGCCCGTTGGACCGGTGACGCCGACCGACGGACGTGAACGAGATTCCAGGGCAGTTTGAATCCTCTATTGGGTTGCTCCTAATCTCGGAATTCCGGACCCGTTCATTCTTTTCCCTCGTGAACGTCACGGCGACTCGATCGCCTCATAGCGGTAGGGTCTCAGGAATTCTTCGGAGTAGCTCTCGTCCCGAAGAGCGAGGGAGAAACTGCTCGAACAATCCCGGCACGACAAGCGGGTACGTCGGATAGTTGACTCGGATCGTCAACGCCGCCGCTGGGAAGATAACGCATGGTGACACCGCTCCGAAGTGGAGGCTAATCTCGTCTACGCGGCGAAAAGAATCCAAGACGAAAGAAGAAACTTGCGGCACGACAACGCTGCCGCGGTGACATCGGTTAGCTATCGGGGGGAATGGAGGAAAATTATTTTGTTATCGCTGACTGCGAATCAGATAATTGACAAGTGGAACAAGCCGAAGAGAAATGGCGGGCGAGCGCTAGCGGCGGCGTCGCTGAAGTTCAGCGCACGCGAAATTCCCCATGGAAAAAGAATCGACGTCGGAGAAACGGAACTGCGGGAGCAGAAAAGAAGTCAAACGGACGCTCAGTGTCGCGAACAAATCATTCATAATGGGCCGATGCTCCGAACGACATATCGGATCTCGGTGCCGCGCGCGACCGTAACCGCATAAAATCGCCTTGTCGTGAAACAGTTTCGCAGCAGCGCCATTTCTCGCCACGGAGCCATGAAAAATCAGAATGTCGTTCTCGGAGACCTAGATGATCACGGCAAACGGCTCCGAGTCAATGTTTTCAGAGATTCGACAGACTGAGGTCGTTCACGTAACCGATTTTTTATCTACCGAGTTACGTCACGAAGGTCCTCGCCTGACTATCCAGAGAGTATTTTCTGAATCGTACGGTCATGCCACCAATAAACGGAAACGAAGCTTCTCGTTACTGCCGATTTCACGAGCAATAGCTTCTAATCACCCCGTGCTACACTGCTCAGGAAGACAGGGTCATTCCAAAGACGGGAATGTTGCTCACAACTTTTCATTTGAAATAGTTTCAAAGTGTAGCGGGACTTGACGGATTCTCCGACATAGGCTTACCCCAAGAAGACGGCGACGTTTCGGGCCTTTCCCGAAAACGAATTCGGAGCAGCAAGAAGCAATGGGAGAGTAATCAGAATCATAATCCCGAGCGTCTGTTGTATAATTTTATGAGAGTAATTTACTAACGGCAGACCCGTCGAAGAGAAGGGAAGTCTGGAAATTTTCCGAGTAGCCATTTGTTCCTCAGTCGACGTGCGCTTTCTACTTTCGGCCAACAGTCAAGTTCCATCAGACAGACCGCAGCCGCTGAAATGACCGGCGTGCGGTCGCTTCTCCGTTCGAAAATCGCCGAGACTCCTTTTCGGTGCTTGCTCCAGCATCTTATCTTAACGGAAACCGGAAACTCAGGCGATCAGAAAATCAGTCGTTGGAGTGGTGCGTAATAATCTTCATCAAGGAACCGCGTGGGGCGTGATATCGGAGGAAAGATATACTACATACATACAACCCGCTCCGGTAGCAGATGGTGACATAAGTTCTGAGTGAGCCCGAGCCACTCTCGTCGATGGAAGACGAGCCTTCCGACATCGCCGAGAGAGCGGTGCGCGCAAAAACTGGATCTTCGCTTGCACGACACACTCTTCTTGTATCACAACCTCTTCCGTGGAATCGGGAGGAAAGCTCGCACATCCCGTACACAGAGAAACGTTTATACGGCGCTCCGACTTACGCAGTCAGTCAATCACCGGGTCGATATTCGTACGCAATACCTACGCACACTCAGCACGGCTGGAACCTCGCATCCTATCGGTATCAGCTTTGGCTCCGAGGGGTCCGGAGGGTCTGCCGAATATTCAGGATCCGAGCGCCGCTCGGAGTTCGCTCATCGGTTCAATCTACGACCATGTAGGACGTAGAGTGTATGTGTTGTTGATCGTTGTTTTTTTCCCCTTCCGAGATATCCGAGGCCAGCCGTTATTCCGGGCGGTGAAATGAATGGCTCGTCTCTGAACGGCCAGTAATTCCAGCGCAGGCGCTTAGCCAAAAATATACTCACAGAACGGCAGTAGCGAGAAATTCCCCACCCGGACATGAAACAAAAGAATCAGCTTCGCCTTGCCGAGACGACAGAAGAGAGATGCGACGGCGGAAACGAAGCTTGGAAAAAAGAAATGTAATCCAGGCGGGTGGGTCGCGGATGGGCGACGGGTTGGCAAGTAGCCCTTAGTCTGAGGATCGTCGCCTTCCCGCCCAATAGCCGTGTCCCTTCGGCTCCGTTCTTTTTCCTCCTCTTCTGAGTTGCTTCTTCTCCCGGCCTGGATTGTCGGCTGGGGAAATGGAATGTGCTCTCAGCGACTTCGGCATCGTTGTCGCCGGCATTCGGCCCCGGAATCCCTCCCGTCCCTATTCCTTACTGGCAGCAGCGGACAACGACGACGTCTCTCTATCTCGCTTCCCTACAAGACCTTGAGTCCGGGTTCGGTCCTCCATCAAGCTAGAGACGCTAATAGCAGCGATGAGCCCCTCGTCAATTCCTCCCTGGATATCCTTCTCTCTCGAGTCCGTGCCCGGCAGAAGGACACTACTTGGATCCGGAGCGAAGGTCTTTAGCTCCGCGCGAGTCCGCGAGTTGGCAAGTCGACTGGTCGGAGTTCCCAAGCCTGTATCCGCCCCCGACTGACAATGCGTCCAGCCAGTCGTACTCGCGTCTACCGAGGGAGAGCGGGTCCGCTTGGATCGGATTGCTCAGATTAGTTCCCATTTTTCCTCGCTAGTCCTCGATATCTCGTGTCGTACCAACTTCATCCGGAGCGTCCCGACTGAATAGTAGTCGGTCAGCTACTCCGTCGTGGGGACGAAGCGCGGTCGTTTGTCGAGTACACGGACGAGGCAGATTCGCAGTGGAAAATCTCACTGGGACACGGGAATAGGCGAATCCACCAAAAAATTAATCAGCGATCGGGGGACCCGATCGAATAATACACCTACCCGATCAAAGCAACAACTCGTCCCAGGACGAACGATCGAATTTCTAACAGACGACAGATGGACTCGTGACGAAGAAAGAAGTCGGACGTCATCGATAGCGGGCTCGTCCTCCGACGATTCTAAGCTCGGCCGTAATCTCGTATCATCTACAAGCGATATTTGCGTATCCTTTCCGAATGATTACCGAGGAATCGCATCGAATTCCGGAGCTCTTCATCCGGCCGACATCCGATCTCCTGCACGGTGTGTCCGCTCATTCATTCATACATATATCCACCCCCGCGACCGTCGGCGTCGTCGGTCTATGCGTTCGTTCGTTCGTTCGTTCGTCCGTCGGCTGCTCGTCTGAGCAATGATTGTGAGCCTATGATGGATCAGGCCTAAGCTCGACAGGCTTGCTTGTTCGCTCGCTCGCCTCACGAGCCGACCGTCGGCTAGTCGAACGGCTGACTGACTGCCTCCTTCGCCCACCCGCCGTCGGCTCACTCACCCGCTTTTCTGCCGGTCGGCCGGCTCGCGAGCCTGTTTGCCTGTTGAGCTTAGCTGTCGTCCTCTTTCTGACGGAGCATCGTCTGCCGTTGGCCTTTGCCGAACTGACCTTTTCTATCAACAGTGCGGGAACCGCCGGCGAGTTGAGCGGCTAGCCAGCATTCTGCGCAGCTGGCCGGGAGCCTGATGGGAGAGATGGGAGCAGAAATCAAGATACGGAGATCGATGTGAGCCCCCTCCCCCTACCACCACTACCGAAATCGTTCCCTTGGAGAAGTCCGCCTCGAACGGTTCTGGTAATGCGGAAATGATCGACTCGTTCTCCCATTTGACTCGAACGATACGAAAGCTGGTCGAGGGAAGGGTTGAGGGATGCACGGATTGCGTGATTGATTGTCGGATGAGCCACGCGAGAAAAAACTTCAAATTTTTTCGGGTGCATTCCTGTGTCGGTACGAAAGTATCGGGGTCCATATCTCGCCGGGAGTCCTCTGATTTGGAGAAGCCGCCATCGGGCCATCCATGGGAGCCTTCGGATGAAATAAAAATAGCTAATAAGGAGCAACACGTGTTTCTCGAACGCAGGAATTGCTGGATTTCGAAAGATTACGTAATCGCTGCCCCCGAACAGCGGGATCCGAGGTCGCAACCGATGTTCTCGACGCCTGGTGGAACTCGGCTGGTGAGGATACGCCCGGAGCCGCGCGAGCAGCTGGCTAAGAGGAAAGGAGCGCAGAGTTTTTGTTGCTCCGCACTTGAGCGGGGGCGACGCCACCGTTGCATAAAAACTCGAAGAGCCAATTGAATTACGCTGTTGTCGTCGTCGACGACTTGGGCTCCGCCGTTCCCAACCACCGACGTCATTTAGCGCCGGGGCTTCGCGATGGAAAAACCAAAGGATGACTTAAGGAAAACCAGAGTCGTTTTTCCTTCTCGAGCCAGAAGAGGGAACAGCCTCACGAGTCAAGGCTAACTTTTGGTGTCGACAGCGACGTAGACTCTGTTGACGTTCATCTAATTTCGCTGAGGGAGACGCTCACTCGTGAACGCTCACTGCCCGCACGACAGATAGACCGACGACGAGAAAGGAGACATAAGAGGGAGGGACCGTCGTCGTTCAGTGTCGTTCGTAGTAAAAGTGCCACTAAACGAGATTACTCAGCACTCAGCACCCCACCAACTTTTTTTTCTCTTCCGAAAAGAGAGAGTACATCGAGGGCGAGTGACGATGAGAGAGCTTCCGAGTCGGGGCAGGGGAGGCGGGGGCGCCAAGTTTGTCGCTCGAACTCGACGTCGTCGACTCGCTTGTTCTCACGAAAGCTGTTTTTGTCTACTATTTTCTCCGATTTCGCTCACAGCTTCCCCTCCGGTCTATCGGGTTACCAGCAGAGGCGAACGAAAAGAGAAAAGCGCGATTTTGAGAGAACTGATGCAAGTGGCTCAGACGCAATCGCGGGGAAGACTCGGCACTTGAATTCCAACCCTGGAGACCCGTGGGCGGTGGAACATCCACCTCAGGAAACTATTCGATGGTGATCGATCACACGTGGGACCCTCTCCATTTCTCATTATCTACATCACTCGATCATGGAATCGTTCAATTAAAAAAGAGAGAGGATCGCTATGAGAAATTCGATGCGCATCTCGGGTACCGCCCGTCTCTTAACTTTCCGATTGGCAGCGGGGACCGAGGCATTTTAATGGCTTCCAGTGCGGCTACTGCTCACACCGAAGCAGCTGAAGAGGAAGCGAATTGAAGCAAGTGTCAAAAATGGTCGTAGGTAAGGCGCATAGTCCGCGAGTCAATTGACCCCCGGCGAAGACCACCGCTGATGTCGCAGAAGTCATTTCGGCTGCGCCCCATGAGGGCAACTTACGAAAACTAGTAGCGACTCAACAAGAAGGCAAGCGAATGACTAAATGGATAGACAGAACGAGAGAAGTCGAATGAGAGAGAGAGGGAAAAAAGAGGAAGCACGCGGCTGCGTCGGAGGCCACACCGACTGCGGATGATGTTGACGTTGCCGATGATGACGCCGATGCTCGAGCTGATGATGCCGCCAGGGCTCTAATTGCAGCTGTACACGTTCGTTTCTCTCATGAGGAGCAGCAACATTCGTTTCGTTCTTTCGTGTCGTTGGCGGTGTAGACATTATTAGTTGCTGTTGTGATTAGCTCCATACACGCCGGCTCCGAGAGAGCAGCTCCCGAGTCAGCCGGCGGCAGAAACGGCAGACAGCGATCTCCGTTAGCCTGGGCCGAAAGCTCCGTCCTCATTTGGCGGAATAAGGATTTTCCCGTTCGGTCCTCCAGTGGTTCGTCCGTCTTGATGTTCGAAGCTTCGTCCCGCGGCTTACTTTGCTTATCCGCTCGAGCTTGTTGGGCACTCCCGGCCGCGCCCGCAGATTGACCGGCTAAGGCGGAAGATGTAACGACTTTCAAAAAATGTCATCGACTACTTGTCCCTCCGTTGTCACTGCTGTCGTTTTCCCTCTCTGGCCACTGCACGCTGGAAGGGGCCCTGAGTCGACGGTGGGTGAAGCCGACGCGAATCTTCGGGCTAGGGGAGGCTAGACTCGACTCAGGTGTGAAGTCGATTTGCTTCCACGATGAGTGAGATAAATGAGGGTCCTCATCGCATGAGGAATGCGTTAAAGCCCAGCTCAGTCGATGGGCCGGTCCCGTTGCCCGTCAGGGCGGCCTTTATTTTTGTCAAATTAAACACACGCCTCATTAATGCTGAAGGAGTGTTGAGTTTGATGAGCAGAAAAAACGCGTGGGCTCGATCGCATGTTCGAAGAGAAAACGGCAAACTTCGATGTGAATGATTTATACTGGTGTCAAATTATTGTCAAAGTTTGTCAGTCAATTCACTGCGAGTGGAGATGCGGAGTTTTCGATCGTCGACTTCGATTCTCAGCGCTTTCACAGAAGCCCTCGACATCCGAGAGAGAATCGCGTGGGAATTTTTGGAACATCTGGGGTGTGGTTCTCATTTGTTGCTTTTCGCTTCTTCGTGTGGCATCATCATCTCCTAAAAATCTTAAAGCAAGCTCTTCGGCGATTATCAGAATCGGCAGCTGACAATTGTGTCTGCGCTTATGTTATGAACTTTTGAAATTTCCTCTCACCGCCTCTTAGCTCGAAAAGTCGGAGCTGCAATGGCTCCGAAAGCATACATCCTGAGCGTTTCTCTCATTCTTCCGCTGTCGAGCTAATGACTTTCACGTAGTGTTTCTCTATCTTTTGCAGAGCTCCATCTTCGAAGGACAAATTGAGAGGTTCCGCAATCGCGAGAAATCGGCAGGCAGGGAAATTTCCACGCTGCTGGTTCCGGCTCGACATCTTGCTTCCTGAGGTACGTGGGAAATCACTCATTGACGAAATTCAGCTCAGGAATCAGCGCTGTAGTGGAGGAATCCCATCGCAGGGGGAGCGACAAACCCGCGTGCATCCATTAGCCCGCAACTTATTTGTCGAGATAGACAATGAAATTCTTATCGCCCAATAGGTCGTTCGGAGCAATCCGCAGTAGGAAGCCGATCGATCGGACACGTATCACAGCTGTCGATCTGCGTTCTTCGTGTACTTCTTTAATTTCTTCTCTCATATGGGAGCTCGAGGTTCGATCGAGACCGGAATGAATGAGACAACAAAGAATAAGTCAGCGAAGCCGTGTCCGATCGAGCTGGTGGCGGCGTCGCGTTCTTAGCGTCCGAGAATGATTCGTATGTGCGTACTCATTTTTCTCAAGGTCCAGTCTCCTTCGGGACTCTGGCGTCCGACGGAACGGGCAGATGAGATTCTACGAGCTCAGGACCGGAATCAGGGACCCGCTGTCCGGTCTCCCGCCGACGCGCGATAGCACAGAAGTGCGTGATCAACGAACGGCATCTGTCCCACCATTCGTTTTCCAACTCCGTAGCGGGAAATCCGAAATTCAAATGTATCGTCTGAAGATGATTCAATCGGTGTCTATTGTTCGTCGACGCATTGAATTGTTGCCTGGGAGCTCATGCATTCTACCCCGCTCGACCGCAGAAGGATGAGAACGGATTCCTGAAAGGCGCCAACCAAATCTATGCAAGGTCACAATCGTAGCGAACAATTCTTTGGCGGAGCCTCGGTCGGGGAGCCGAGCGAGCGAGGTCTCATTGATGATCGGCCGGTCCATTTCGCCCCCCCTAACCCACCGACCCGATCCATGAATCTTAGGATGCGCTCGCCCGATCGCTGACTCGGCTCTCCGATCCTCTCGAGCGGCACTGCGTAGTTTGAGCGCGCGACGCGCTTGTTGCTCACGATTGTTCTCAGAGGACGAACACAAAACGAACTTCCACAATGAAAGCTCTGAAGCTTGCAGAGCGGCTCCGTCATTTCAATTTAACAGGCTACCTAGGGAGCCGTCGGACAGGCGGCTTGTCCGGATGCTTCGCGAAGTAGAGGAACGAAGTCGAGCAGCAACGATACCAAGTAGCATGGCAACTCGTCGAGCAGGAAGCCAGACGGCGGGCAGGAAGATTTCGCTCTAAAGATTCGTCAGAGTCAAGCAAGGAGAGCACAAGAATCATTCCAAACGGACGCTATGGCTGCTCTCCGGGTAACGATGCATTCCGCCTGAATCGGTCGGGATAAAGAGTTGCCTCGGCCGATGAACTCGGCCGTAGCGCTAACTAGAGCGGGCAAGCTATACATACGGATGTCCTGGCCGACCCTGAGGTATCGTTGTTCGCTATTGCTCGGGCTGAATAGGAACCCATTACTATCTGGGGATACAGCGAAGACAGCCGGGCCAGAAACTCGACCGAGACCGAGTCGGAGGACCTTTCAGTAGAAATGCTCGAAATGCATCATAATGGTTGAAATCCCCTCCTACGGAGCTGAGCTCCGGCCCCGTAGGAGCTTCCGGAAGGGATTACGCAAGACCCAGTGAGATGTTTTGGGCTCTTGGAAAACTCATTGTACCCTTCGCGTGTAGGGAACGTATCAGATGAAGAAGTTCGCGTTATCCATGGTACTAGCCTCGAGCATGTTGAAGTTAAGGGAATTATTTGCCGTCCCGACCCGGCGAGCCCCCAATGAAACCTCCGATGCTAGAGTAGCGAGACGGGTTTCGCAATCAATGTGTCGGATATCCGATGAATCGATAGGGGCATTCTATTGAAAGTTAACAGAACGTCCCCATCGTTTCTCTCCGAGGATTTCTATCCGGTCGAGAGTCCCCTCCTTTTATGAAACTTTGAGCGAATTCATTCCAGAGTGGCGCTCAAAGTTCTTCATGAACAAAGTTCTCTCTGACGTGGGCTCATCGGTCGTCCTCTGTGCTGATTGCTCTTGAAAAGTGTCTGCGAGTTACTCGGCAACTCATGAACAAGCTGGAATTCCCGGTCGACTTGCGCGTCGGCAAGTTCTGCTCCACGTCACTACCATCAATTATTATCCTCCGATCGATCAGCATCAAGCAGCTCAGAGACGATGACAACGACCGGAACTTCATGTATGCGTCAAGGATTCGATCCAGACGCGGAGCCCATGGAGGAATTGCGAAAAAAACAATTCACGACCTCAAGGCATCGAATTCCGATCTCAAGGTTACTCGGAAAATCGATTTCAACTAGGAACATTCGTTTTTAGAGATGAAAATCGCCGTTCGTCCGACCGATGAATTGATCGATTGAGCGACTGTCTGGCCGGTTGGTCGGTCGGTCGGTCAGCAGACGAAATAGCCCGAGGTGGATGAAGTCAGGAGTGAATCGAAGCTCAGAAAACTCTCTGGCTGCCAAAGATCAACAGCGTTACTCTGTTGTCATGGGGCGCGGAAGCAGGCGGTCGAGTCACTGGGCTTCTTCACGACTTGCTTGCATTAGCCTGATTGAAGCGTAACTTTACCAACTAGCCGAACGAGGGAGCGAGGAGCCACCCGCGGAGTCCTCCACTTCTCACCCGCCTTTCAGTCTATACATACCCGAGCATTCCGAACACTACGCCGCGCATCATTACTCGTTATCAGCTCAGTCGGATTAGACTTTTAGCCGAGACAATCTGAGAAAAATCCGAAAATTCTGATTGCTCAAGAGCTCTGCCGGAGGTAGTCGAAGATCCATTACGTGGCGTAGAGATAGCCGCAAATCATCGAGCGTGGGAACGATTTGATTACAACATTCACTAGACTCCCCGAAACGTCGTATTCGATATAATTCCATTTCGAATCGGGAGCGAAGTCGAGCCTGGAAGCGGAATCCGCTCCTCAACTTCTGAGGAATTCGCGACCGCCCCTTTATCCCAAACTTCTCCCGATCAGATAGGACGACCCTTGTTCCCGAGCAACTCTCAGCCAGACACCGTTCCATCTCGGGGCGCCCACGCGTTATGCCGAAAGCGTTTTAATACGGGCGCCGAAGCGTGAGAATGAAAAGTTCGAAATTCGCGGGAAAGTAAGGGTAGCGTCACCTCTGCGAGCAGGTTGCTTCTCGGGTAACGATGCGCGCGGCAATCATAGGCTTCGGGGGAATCTCGGCTAGCTATTTTCCAGATACGGCGCCGGCGACAGAGCTCTGCGGAAGAGGGAAACCTCTTACCGATTTTTTCCACGGAAACGTTGCGAGGCAGCGGTGGCTGCAGAAAGTCGAAGGGGAACGCCGCAGAGCATGGCGCGGCTTACCAGAGGGTCAGGGGATGAATATCTTTGTCTCATCTCGTGGGGTACTCCGCGCTCGGTCGGTAGCGTAAGGCGATAATTATTCTCGCGCTTAGGGCATCTCTTCCTCGCTGCTTCCTTCCTGAGTTCCGTCCTGTCGTCTCAGTCAGTCTTCCGTTTTCCCTCGGAGCGTGTAACTCAATCAGGTTGCCATCGCAGTCTGCGCGTCCGCTTTCCGCCCGCGTGCATGTCTGCTCGGTTGGCTTGCGAGGATGCGGCGTGGATCGAGCGAACCCTCTTTCGGCATCTCCCTCCCTTCCGCGTACCTTCATCTTCACACTTTTCGGTCCGCATCTCCGTCCGCTGCCTCTCTGATAACGGGAGATAGAGTACGAGGAATAAAAGATAAATAGGGCGGGAGAATCGCACGCCACCATCGCTTCCGACGAGCGGGCGAGAGCGTAGACTCGATCGACGCGGAAAATTCCATCTCCAACGGAGGAAGTTATCAAACGTTGCAAAGTGCATACTATCCATCTGTCTGAGCGGAACGAAGAAGTGAGAGCAGAACGCGACATCATCCTTCGTGACTTGAACTCACCGAAAATCCCAGATCGCGGTGCTTCCGGAATTTCCAGCATACGTGCGAACACATGATGGCTCTGTCGGTTTGCCCACACTGGAGAATTGGCGAGTTGCTCCCCATCTCCTCCAGCCCCCTTCCCCCCGCCGCAGTTTCTCTCTTTGTGTTAATCCGCTTCTTCGAGAGAAAGCTTATCCGCTCTCTAACGAGCTGTAATCCATGGGATGTAATCAGCATCAGTACAGACGAACGAGGAAGATCACCAGAGAGAAGAAACTAAGTCTCCACACAGGATTCTGGACATGAAGGGAACGAGGAGCTGAAGGATTTGCGGAACAAACTGCGGTGGGATACTGCGCGCAACGGCGGAGCAAGGACCGCGACTTGCGTGTTCCTCTCGGACGTTTCTGGGCCCGGTGCAGTGGACCCGTGAACCGTGGCCGTGAATCTGCTCGTTTCGTGGATGTTTCAGTAAATTCGAAGACGCTCCGAAGGCTGACGTCGCGTCCTCCTGCCGAGAGGTCCGTCGTAAAGCGTATCGATTCGACGAATTCGGCGACGTTGTCTACGTACAACTGCTCTGAGGGAAATCCACGGAGACGTCGTTCCATGATTCAGGAGCAGAAATGGCTCTATAGAGCGACACGAGCTCCCGCCTGTTGTCGCCGAGATCTGCATGAATTCAAAGCGAATCGTGCGGAATGCATTGCGACAAATGCACGTTCCGGACGAGCCTGTCCGACACACAGCCTTCGCACCAGGTTGTCTACCGGGTGATCGGGCTCGATCTCGCAGTCAGACGTAAACTTTCCGGTTGAGCACCGGCAAGTCACTGTCGAAGCGACAAACGTTGATATTCAACAGAGTACGAAACAGACAGGAGAGGGGAAAATATAGGTGGAGAAACGCCGCTTGAGGGCCATTGTGGCCTCGTCGTTCGCGCATCGCGGCTGTGGGGGCCGAGATGAAAAGGCCACAGCGGCGGTAGCGGTGACGCCTCGCGCATCAGACAATGAAATATCTAGAGCGAGAGTGAAACAGATATGAACTCAGAAGAAAGCTGCGTCGGCGGAAGGAATGAACTATATAGATAGAATCCACTATGAATGCCGAGGCATGCCTACGCTCGCTCGGAGGAAGAGCACACGAACCTCCAAGATTGTACGAGGTGACGAGAGGGGGAAGAGGACGACTCACCTTAAGATTGATGGAACCAAGCAGCGCTTTCGCGAACCCGGATAGCGAAGCCTTCCTCCCTGATTCGGAGCCTCTCCATGTATCATTCCGCGCGATAAGTGCCATTCATACAACATGCAGGAAAACCTCTGGAAGAAAACCGTGTTGAGAGAAGCTTTGAGATTGTTTGCCCGCTCAAAAAATCCTCAGAGCCCCCGGAGTCCAAACGAGCGAGCGTAGGGACGTAGCATTGAACGATGGAAATTATTACGAGGCGACGGACACCGGAGCGCCGATGGAGAATCGAATCACGTTCTACTTGTACAGTACCAGGAATGCGATTTCGTCGAGTTCCTTGAGGCGATACTCGGCAAGGCAGCGTTTAAGGTTAGTTTCGGCAAAATCTTGTTAGAAACGCCTCGCGAGAAATGAGTTAGTTGCGTTCTCGACGCGAACAGACCTCGAATCGCTATACAGGGCAGGGAGGGACTCGACTCATAATGTAAAGTGAACGCTGTCCGGCGGTGCAGTTGAGGCCCAGAGAACAGTTCAGCAACTAATTAGCGGAGCAACGGCCATTTTCGCAAGTGATGTGATGAAACACGTGACCGACGTCTCGCAGACTCTTGCGCAACTCCCATACCCTTTGATGTGCGCGAGATTTCGAATATGCTCCAACCGTTCGACAGATATACCTATTCTGGACTGTGAATCAATGCTTCTGAACCTTTTTCTGTCCCTGCGCTTCTTGGCGCTCGCGAAAAACTTCTTGCACCCCCAGGCCCGATAGCCGCCGAAATACAAGCCGCGCAATGGGCACTGATCATCGGCGAAAAATTGAAATTTATCCGGTGAAGCTCCACGGAAAATATGGGTGCAGTTTGATGCTGAGCATCTCAGAGATTCGAGCTCGAGAAGATGACTGCGCTCGGATTCGATTTTATTTCGTCATCAACGACGCCGACGTCCGTATCGGTTCCCAGCATGTCCCAGCTCTTTCTTGTCCCCACGATCATTCTCGCGGATCCGGACAGCGGGAGAACCAACACTCCGAGAGTTTCCTGTGCCCCCCTGAAATTTCCCATGCATCGTCGGGGGTGCTCCTGTTCCCCGATTGAGGAGCACTGCTCTCATCTAGACCTCAAGAATTTATCCTCAGCCGGTCGGATGGTAGCTTCGAGGGGCGAGAGGGACCTACCTATTTTTCCGGTCACATTCGAGAAACTTCATTCCGGCAGTGGACGAGTGTGTATGTGCTCTTGCGTTCGTGTAGACGCGTTTGAGGTCTGTAGAGAAGTCGACATATCGCATGCATGGGTATTTTTCTCCGACTTCCGTCTGAATGGAAGCTCTAAAGAATGGCGTTATAGGCCGAGTGGAAGAACAACGCTTGCAGGAAGCCGGAGAAAAATAAAAGGGGAGCTCCAGCGGCGGCTTGCTGACTCTGTCCTATGCAGAGGCTATGTTCCTCCAAGGAGCTGTTACTGTTTTATTCGTATTCACTCAGTCAGTTCACTTACCTCCGTATGAGCCGGTCGGTCAGCGGGTCGGTTGGCCGGCCGTCCGCTGGTATGGCATCCAGTTTATTTACTCCTCGTTTGCCAGTTCGCGAAAAAGCTCGCATCCCGCCGCTGTTTGGCTGGATTTTCGGCAGAACTGAACAACCCTCTACGGTCAGCAAGGCTGCTCCTCAAAGCCTATTTCGCTCGGCTCCTCTACCAGCCACAGAAACCGTCGGAGAACGGCCGGTCTTATGACGGGAAGAGAATACCAACAAAACATCTCTCACGGCTCGCTTGAGGCTTTCCCGGGGCGGCATCGGCGCGGCGCCGGCAGTAGCGGTGAGGCCGACCCTGAGGAGCAACAAAACACACGCGTGTCGAGCGGGAAACGGGGGAAGAGGGAAAAGAACAAAGTCGAACGGAGCGTGTCGCGACGGCAGAAAAAGGAGCACCACTCTCGGGAAGTTGTCTCTCAAGCTTCCAGGCAATCTCTCATTGCTGAGTGGCCAGATTCGCCAGAATCGGCTCTTCGAGATTTGTTTGAAGCCTAATGTGGGGTTCACCCTCAGGTTCCCCCTCCGCATTGATTCCCTGAATCGATGGAGTTCTCCCACATTTTCCCTCTCCGGCGAAATAATTCGCTCACGAGGTGGCTAACTCGTTGACCGACTCGGTTGTCGGTCGGATATCGACTACCATCATCGGAGAGATGATGAACCAAAACGAGAACCAAATGGACAGACACGGTAGTATTGGAACGATGTGTAGACGAAGGAAAAATAGAGGGAGACGCGGAAAAAAAAAGCCCGGCACGGAAGAAGAAAGGCAGGCAGGCAAGAAACGACTCTGTGGTCAGTCATAGTCTAGATGGTCCGGGAAACTCGGGCCAGGCCTGGATGAAAAAAGAAGGCGGACGAAAACGATACGGGGAAGAACAGCCAGGGATAGACGGACGCGCGCGGCTACTCCTTCGCGACAAATGAGCCGACGCAGAGGGAGAAAGGAAATACTGGAAAAAGAAACATGGAATAAGACCAGGAAAGGAAAGTGTAGAGAACTCCAGCGTGTTCCGATCGCCTTCCGGTGAATAGCATCGGCTTCTCGATCGCTTCGCGCTTGGCTAGCTGGCTGGCCGGGTGGCCGGCCGGCCGTTCGCCTCGCAATCGCTGGCTTGTTGGTTCGGATTGTTATGATCGATCCCTCACTCAGAGGCGCTGTACGGCGGTCTTCCGGACAGTCAGTCGATAGGAGGGTCCTCTCGATGCGTCCGCTTGAACCTCTATATCGCCGGTCGTTCCTCTCCCGCGGGAGAACATAAAGCACTTCGAGCTCCGAATCATGGGGGGAAAATGTCTTGCAGCAGTTCGAAGTTCGTTTCATTCTTGGCGTTTTTCCCCGTGGACCTTTTTCGTTATGGGAGCTCAGTATTACCTTCATCCTTTCGACTGTAGTTTGCATTCAAATCCACAACCCGTAATGGGGAACGCTTTAACTCCCCGTGGACGAATCAGAGAATAGTTCGTCTCCGATCTGGGACTAATCTCCCGCCGCGACTGGAGACCGTATTCGTCTGCGGTCAATCGCGGTGCGTGTGAGGGAACGTCGCGGAACTTTCCTCAACGGTAGGATTCGTGCAAAGCAGTCGACCGGTTTGATGCCTGACTGACTGGCTGTTTCGCTCGCTCACAGCCTGACCGGGTAGATGGGGCGAGGATCACAGATAGGAGGAATTCGAAAAAAAACGCGGAAGGAAAACCAGGGCAAGGCGAGTCGACGCGAAAGCATAGCAGTCGATCATTGCATTACGATCCTGAGAGCTTCTCGAGGGATTCCTCGACATCTCGAGGCAGCTTAAATTATTCAAAAGTCTCCCTCTCCCTCCATGATCCCCAAACTTCGCCGCTTCCCGCCGTTACTGCCAATGCCGGCGGTATCCGTTTTCGTTCCGAGCTAACTGCATGTCCTCTCTGCTTCGTCACTCCTTCACAAGTCCGAGTGACTTGTAAACGATCCATCGATGCATCAATCCATCCATCCGTTCATCTATCTATCCGCTCATACGTCCATCTATCTTCTTATTTATTATGAGAATGTTTGATGCGATTCCTGGGCTCAAACATTCGCCGAGAGCGAGCTTGGAACCCGTGCCAGCTGGCTCAGCTCAGTCGCGGTTTTAGCTTTGAAGCCTCACCGAGCGCTCCGGGAATGCTGTCGCAACGACGATGCTTGCAAACACCTTCATTTGTGCGACTTTCTCTGATCAGCCGAGGAGGGGAGGAAGGATGGGCTTAAAGGGGGCTATAATCGAGCTCTCGGGGAAGCGATTGCAGTTGAGCAAGAAGGGATCTTGGTGTTCCTTTTTCATCTGTCACATCGTTTGTCGAGGGAAGACTGTGCGGAGCTCCCGGAGAGCTATAGCTGCACTGGAAATGACGCAAATCGAACAATGGGACGCCGCCGTAGCTGTTGTCGTTCGCGTCCAGGTGCTGACTGGTTGGTTGTTCGTCGGGTTGGCAAACAGACTTTTCTTTGGGTGGCGTCGAGCAAGCAGGCGAACGGACAAAGATTGTGAAGAGTAAATGGTCGGAATGTACCATCCATCATTGAAGCAAACGCAGCATCGAACGTCCGAAGGCCCAAGCCACCTGATTCAGAGCAGAGCCCCCAGGATTCCGATCGCTAGAAGCTTCCGCCATCCGAACAGCTGATTGACCAAGCTGTCGATTGCAGCGTTCATATATTATTCCTACCTCGCCTTTTGAGCTTAGGCTTCCGAGAAATCGAAAGAGGCACCTCTTGCAGACGCAGCAGCGGTAGACATCTATTTTGACTTCCCTGTAGAGTCTCTGCGGTTGTCCCGCTCGACCGTGGCATCAGTTCCATCGCAGACTCCGTGGATCGTCTTCAATCCAGCTCACCGACATTCCCTGGACATACATTCGTCGACTGTTGCCTCTCTATCGCACATACATTTATATATCGTATACCGCGCATGTCCCACCACCCGTTTTCGACATCCTTCACCGTTCACGCGAGTGGGTGCACCGACATGCTGTCATTCCTCGAGACCAGTACCTTGACCGGTGCCACATCAAGTGGGTACCTTGACCTCCCTCAGCTGTCTGGCTGGTTCCTGATCGATGTATCGCTATTTCTCAAGTGAGCACTTCTCGTGCTTCTGCCATGCTTGACAAAACCTCCAGCAGATCTTCGCGTTCCTCGGCGGTGTCCTCTGCGCTCCCCATGGGCCCTCGTCCATCGTTTTTCAAGCTCCGCTCCCTCGCATCTTTCGCGACGTCCTTTGCGAGCTCTCTGCGAAAGCATCCCTGTGTGGCTGCTCCTTCCATGCTTACCATATTTCGCAATCCGCCTCAGCGAGCCTTCCGTTCCGTCCAAGGACCAGCTGAGCTAGATCTGTGCCGGGCTTGGTGGGGGCAGTCGCACGCCTTTTTTGATAGCTCATTCATCTTACTTGTGTTCTGACGCCGCCTGAATAGCTTCAAACCTGCGCTCGGGCTGAGGGAGGTCGCCACTTAATTACCCGGAGCAGCTCCCGCCTCAAACTCACAATCGAGGGTATCTTTCCCGTCCGCACTCGGAATCGTTCCCGGAATTTCTGGGCGTGTTAAATCCTAATCGACATGGGAGCTCCCGAGTGCAGCCGAGATCCGAACCTCCCCCTCTTCTACGACGCGAATTTCCTCTGTGTGGAGTCGTGAAATATTGTGTCTCTCGCTGATGTGAACGTGTCGCGTCCTATGGCCACTCTCAAAGGACCGGTGGGCTCAAGTTCTCGAGTCATTTTTTTTATCTCTCATCGGCGCTCTTCGAGTTGAGAGCACTCTCGGGAACAATTTTAAGCATATTAGCCATCCACGACGCGCATCGAGCCGAGCTTTTTCCGTCGCTCTTCCGGGAGTTTTTGAGCTAGTATTCCAGCTCATGCTCGTCGCCGTACGCCTCAGACAGGAGGTGTCGATTGGAGCGACGCATCATGCACGTGAGAGAGTCGCTTTCGAGCAGCTTCCGCTCGGAAGGACAACGAGGATGCACCGCGGGAAAACGAAGTCATTTCCATATCGATTGGACGGTCGTCCTCTTGCCAGCTTGTCGGCCGTGGATACGATCCAACGACGCCGACGTTCCGCTCTTTGCATACCAGCCTGCGAGTCACGGCTTCTCTCGCATCTCGAGCGGGAGCACTTCTCCTGATCTCGGTTTTTTCCTCCGTTCGTGAGGTCGTTCGTTCGTTCGTTGGAGCCTTCCTACATCGTTCCCTTCCGAGAGCGCCTGCTCCACGGTCAGGGACGTCAAAGATGTCGCTAATGAGCCCGCTACCGTCACCGAACACCGATAACGGCTTTGAAAAAAGGAGAAAAGTTCCTTTTACTCTTTTTTGCACATTCCCTCCCGAGGACTTCCCTCCAAGCACCACTAGCAACAGAAGCAGCGGCTGCTGCGAGCCATGCTCTGTCCGGATGTGCGGTGCTACCGATGGATCCAACAAGAGAACTATACGCTCCGGATTGCGTAATAATCTCTAGGAAGAAAGGTCGCTCCTTAAAAATCTACCTTTCTCCATAGAACGTTCTGAACAAGTGGAAGTAGAACGCTTCGGACATCTGAACAAGTCGTTGCTGGAGGGACTCTCAGTAAAATACAAAGCGTTGCGTCTCCTCTTTCAAATGGAGGGAAACGCAAAGAAATCCCTGACCTCGGAAGATTTTCCTGCATTCCATCGCTTGCTGCGCCAACACCGAAGGTCTTCATGTCTCTTCTCTCCCCCCCCCCAGCGTCTGACGTTGTGTCGACCCTGAACACGACTACAATGATTTTCCGAGGACTTAACGCAGAATTTACTTCTAGACCTGTTGTCTTTGTTCGCCGCCTGTCGCTCCTGAGTTCGATAATCGGCTGGTGGGTGGCTTCTTTCGGACGAGGATTTTCGCAGATTGATGGAGGAGGGGAAAAATCGCAAGAAATTTCCCCATTCTAATCCAGGTAAGGCCAATCGGGGGAAATTTCGCCAGTTTCTGGATTTCTCTTCGGAGCTCTTGACGTTCATCTCGTCGCCCCCTGATGGCTCTCCCAGACCGAGTAATTGATGCCCGGAGCACATCTCCAGAAACGTTGCTCTGTTCAAAGGTTCCAGAATCCTCTGGGGAACATCTGATCTTTGAGCGTGACCGGTGCCGGTGAGAGCGGCTATTGCTGCTGGGAGATTTTCCGACGCACTCTTCAAAAATTGTGTCTATCACCAGGAATTATTTTGTTGTGTTCCCGCTTCCTCCAATGCTGAGAAAAAGCGTTTGGGATCTGGAGTTCTCCCCCTTGGGAAGCGGAGCCCGAGGCGGACCGCCCCTTTTCTGAGCTATGCCGTTGTTTTTACCAGTCTGGCAGCTGAATTGCCGCCTTCAATGGCGAACGTCAGAAAGAGGATGAAGGACCCGAAAGAACAGTTCTCCGCCGTCGGGCTTCGTCTCCGTAGAGCTTTTGCGAACGAAACACAGAAGACGTCTAGAAGGATAGACTTTCGAGTCTCTTGACGCAGAAGCTGCTTTCTGTTGCTCATCGTTTTCCCGTCGCAAAACGTGGAAACATGAGTCGGTGCACGCAAAGTCTTTGAGAGCTGGATAATTAGAGGGAGATTCCAAAGATCCGATTCACACCCCGAAGGCGAAGAACGGAAGCACCTTTCGAAATCACAATGCCACATGGAGCATCGACGCCGCCTGCATGAACAAGTCAAAGATGACTAATTATTATCGGCGTTGTGCGGCGCGAACGCATTCACAGCGAACCCTCTGACCACGTCCCCCATTCGCAGATCGCCGAGCACCCGTCGCACATGCGATAGCGGACGGAAAGGACGTAGCGCAATCGAGTGAAGTTGTTTCCAGCCATTGCTCTGCCACCTGTCCTGCAGACACAATCGTAAACTTCGCTGCTGCGATTCTGACTGAGAGGCTCCATGTTGTTCCATACCATTCAGAGGAGCATCGGAAGAAATGAAACGCCGCCGCCGAATGGTCTTCCCGTCACAGGGCTGTTGCCGTTGTTTGCCCCTACATTTTACGGTGGTTGCAACGACTGTTGGATGGACGGAACACGCGCGCAGGCGAGAAGTGAACACGGAATCAGCCGAGACTACAAGAGATTTGGCAGGGAACTGCAAACAACTGAGTGCGCGGAACCCAGGAGCGAGGGAAATATGCGCTGCCCGTTCCGTGAAAGGCTTCAGACGACTTCCAGAACGAGTTCACCGCCATACCAGTGGGTCGTCACATCAGCAAGCTCGAATGACATTTTGGTCGCAGTGGTCATGTGACGAATCAACGGTGTTCTCCGCCGGTCGCACAGCTTGGAGAGCTCGATAGAAAGAATGGGTACATGATGCTCGGAAGACGGTTTGAAAATACGCCCTCTCGCCATTCTAGCTTCTCTCAGGAACAGAATCTCGAAATAGAACAGCGAAGACTTAATTGTTCGCTAGATGCTGTTGTCGTCGCTGCACCCGCTGTCAAGGAAGCTCCGACGGGGACCGTCGACCGAGCTCCGGGTCACGCGTTTCGAATATGGGCCGTAGCGGGTAAGGTCAAGCTCGTTCTTGGTAACAACGCCGCCGCTGTAAAAGCACGAACGCTACGGGGCGGTGAGCACAACATCGCACGGAGTCCGAACCCCTTCTGCCGTCGTCTGATGGACGCTCGAAGGAACAAGTATACGGAGCGAGCAAACGGACGAAGGTCCTTGTTTCGGAGACGACGTCCGCACATTCTCTTGAAATACCCCCGAGGCTGCTTAGCTGTGAGCAGGTTTTTGTTAAGACGACGTCCGGGAATCAAAGAGCGAGAAAAGTACGAAGAGATAAACATGGGCGGTCAGGGGTGTGAGGAACGAGGCCAGCGAGGAGCAGTGAACACGTCGACGATGAGGAACAAGTTGCTGGGGACAGGAAGGATTTCGCGAAGCAGAACAACAAGGAGGAACTTGAGGGTCGAGAGGAACGCGAAAAAACAAAACAAAAAATGAAGACAAAAAAGAGAGGAGGGGTAGAGAATGGCGACTCTTCACTCGCTTCGTTGCTCTGGCAGTGTCGAGAGTTCGTCCGTAGCAGACGATAGTCGTCGCAACCGACGACGGGAGCATCCTCCCAAGAGGAATCTAGCGTTGTATCCTTCCGACACAGAGAAGCTGAGGTTGAGAGAAAGGAAAACGAGCAAGGAAATCACATTCAACGAAGACATGTATCGCGACGCCGCGTCTCCGGTGGCGGGTCGTGGGGAAAAGCTACAACGTCAACGACAGCGACGCAACGCCGCGAACCGTTTTTTCCTTGCGGGCATTCTAGAGCTAGCTGTCGCCCCCGCTCGACGCTCAAATATTCCTGGTGCCTCAACGAGCGAACGCCGATTTCGTTCAGAGGATTCGTTGACGGTCCGACAGACTGCTCCGAAGAATACTGAACGACGGACCGAAGGCCGCATCGGAGATTCAGCGATCACTGGATTCTCCTGACCTTGCAGCTCATTATAGTCGTCCAGTGTAGCCGAACATTCGAGACGTCCCTATCTTCGCCGGGGCACATCCATCGGAGATTCCGAGTTTCGATTAGCGAGGTAAGGTTTTCCGTCTCAGAGCTCCTCACAGAGGTATGCAGAGCAAAGCGAGAGTTCGCGGAAAGACTTTCGCAACGTCGTCGTGTTTACACAGTGTTTTCTGCCGATGGTCTTCTATCGGAAGCTCGGATGATCGGAGCTACGTCGGCGTCGCGTCATTGTTACGCCATCAGAGAGATCCACAGTTTCGAATTTTTATTTGGTCGAGGACTCCGGATCGGGGTTGATTCCTGAGCGATGGGTTCGGATAGCTCCTACTTTCCCGAGGGAGAAAAACGTACGGCGACGCACCTGTCCACTCACGGTGTAGAGTGCGATTGTATAAAGAGGATAGTTCGACGCCGGAACGAGGAAACTCCGACTAAAGAGCTTTTGATGAACATGCTGCGACTGATGACGTAGCGGACGTCAGTTAGCGAACGCTTCGCCAGTCGTCAGCAGCACCAACCAGCCAGCCAACAGCTGCCTCCGATTCCTGTCATAATCACTGCCCGCTCGGTCATCTCAGCTCGGGCCTTGGGCAGTTTCCATCTTGCATATATTAGCCGGTGCCTGTGCTTCCTCCGGTCGTTCTCTCCACGCCACATGTCTCCCTCCGTTCAATGATTGCGGATCCCTCAACGTGCATGGGAGACGTTGCTCAGAATTTTGCGCTTGTCTCATCTGGAGGCTGTCCGCGAACTCTGGTTCCGTCAGCGACGCGCGCGATCTTCCCGTCGGATGCCGTCCCGACTTCTCGATAATATATTCCCGGTGTTTGTCATGTTGTCACGGTCCTGCTCCATGGCCGGACTCCACGATGCCGGTGTCAATCGAACTGTGAAAATTGCTCCTAGCGAGCAGAGACCAGCCGTAATTACCGATTGGAATTTTTTGAGTCGAAGAGTCCACCGGACTCGCCTCAGAATTTTGTCCCGACTGCAAGAACAGATACTCCATCGAGGAATTCCGTTGCTCAGAGGTCTCTTCTGGTCCGGCCGGAGCCGATTTCTCATTAGAGAAGGCGATACCGTAAGCGTAGGCTGGCAGGGTAGACGTTGGCCGAGACCGGGTCGGTCACCTAGGGCTCGGACTCAGGATTATCGGAGAGTCCCCCGCGGAAACCGCCACGCCGGTCGGCCCTTGTCGTCGCTGTGTCACTCATTCAGAGTCGCTGAGTGTTTGTGTTTTCGTGATTAGCTCGGCAACAATGCGGTCTTTGTTCATGCAATGGCAATACATACTGTTCTAGTGAACGCCCCACCGGAAACGTTCGTCCGATAGCCCTATTTTGTCAACTGATAAGATAGCCGGTGCCGTCGCCCTACGAGGGCTGTTGCCAGAGGCACAATTATTATAGGACTGGCGGACCCAGTCTCCTTGCCAGGAATGACGCGAAATGACATCGAAGGTCACGGCGAATCTCTCCCTAAATCGGCGTCTGGACAAGATATGTGTTTGTTTCCTCAACCCGATCCCTCGCGCCCTCTCCACCAACACGCAGATGTATAGAATGCCGCACCGACGCGGCTTACGTTGCTCACGCTGCGCATGGCAAACACGGTCCCCCGGCTTCAGCGGGAAGCGTAGCAGCGAACTCGACTAGACGCATTCGTGTCCCGTGATTTATTCATGTTTCCGGGACGGCGCGGATTCTGCCGCTCTGACGCTGCTTCTGAGTGAGTGCTGCCGGCTGCTCGCGGCAGCTCACGCAGATCCGGTTCCGGGGGGATTTCGCAGGGATACGACTGAATTCAGTGGCGCACTTATCTTCGCAGATAAGATCGAATTTTCTCCTCCTCTTCCCTCGAGCGAACTTCTAGAGCGAGTGCAACCGTGTTGCAGGCCCCGAGCGGTCTCGGATTCCGAGGAGGACAAGATCCAGCTGATGAATAGCTCGTACCGACCGATCATCGGAGTCAGAGGGAATCGTGTTGGCGAACCGATGGTCACTCGATCGAAACCGCCCCCCCCCCTCTCCCCTCCTGGCTATCCGACCCCGGAATTCGAGGCGGGAATGAACCGTCCACAGATTCGGCGGAGGACGAGCTCATCGAATTTCCCCTCGCACCGGAGAACTCACACATCCGACTGATGTGAGAGACCTCGCAAGACTTGACGAAATTCGTCTGGTCCACAAACGATGCTCCGAAGTTGCCGGTCAGGCTGCAGTCGGGATCTAACTGCTGCGACCTTAATGACGGGGTCGTTCTGTTGCTGCCGTCGGAGTTGAAGGAATCAAAGTTATTTTTTCGCCTGCCATTTTATTATCTGTTTCCGGCGGTTCCCACTTGTTCGGCCGCTGTCGATCGACATTTCTCCATGAAGGACGCACGCAGACAGACCGACGGATTGGCGGAATGTGGCGAAGGCGGTCGAATGAGCGAAAGCATTCCGGAGGGAATAAGAGGGCGATCGAGCTCGGGAAAACTCATCGTTTTTTTCTTATTTCCTCCACCCCGCTCAGGAGAAGTCATCGTTTTTTCCTTATTTCCTCTACCCCTCTTTTCTTCAAAGATGTCTCCGCTCTGAGATCCAGCGCTCAGACAGCGTTCCATCAAGCAGTCCAAACTGCAATCATCATCCAAAAAGTTCAACACTCCATCAGACTACATACAGCGAGCCGAACTCTGCGCAAACTTTTCAGAAGCTCTGACTACAAAAATCCTCCCGTGTTCCTCTTCCATTCAGAACCCCTCTCGATTTTGAGGCGACTGATGGGGAGCCACGAGAAACCAACGGTCCGATTCTCGCAAGACGTAGGTCTCGGGAAGAACTAGTTTTCAGATGAGGTCGGGTCGGGAACGAAGTGCGGGACCCGAGGAAGATCGATGTTCGTTAGAGCAGGCGTCGGTGAGCTAGAAACTGCGATGACGCAACCGTTCTCGATTCATGGGGCGGCCTAGACGGGAATGAGAAGCGGCGCTCTTCTATCATCTGTTGAGGAAATCGTATTGTGATTGTGAGGTCTCCTTATCTATCGACGGGATCCGATCCCTTCCCGGCAACCGCCTTCCAAGCATCGGACGGGAGGGAGAGACTTCATCGGACGTGTTGTGTTCTTATCGAGTGCATCGAGTGAAATTATACAACCCGTCGAGAATCAACCCGACTGTGAGCGCCGGCTCGCTTCCCCAGTGGCCTGCCTGCCCGCCCGCCAACTTTCAGCATCAACAACTTTTGAGACTGCGCGAGTGACGGCTCTCCGATGCTCTTCGGCTGGAACGTCGATTTCGGGTACGGAGTATTCGGCTTGGAGCAGTTCCGCATCTCCTCGGCTGATCTGCTGCGATCGCTTCCTGGGGCATCGTCTATTCGAATAGCTCGCTGAGCTTAGCCGCCAGCCCGAGCTGCATCGATCGATGGAGGAAACGAGGGAATATTGAAGCCGTAGAGCTCAGATAAAATAACGTCGTCTAGAAGAAGGATGCAGCGAGTCTGGTTAAATGTGATCGGCCAACTTTCTGTTCTCTTGTCTATGCCCGCTACTTTTGGGCCAGAGGCCGGCTCGCAAGAAATCCGGTGCCGAGCCCGTCGACCGAGCGTAGCCGGCTTAACGAGCCGCCATGGGATGAATGAGATAAGAGTGGAAGCTCTCGACACTGTTTTCTCCGTCCGGAACCACTGCTCCCTGTCGTTGAGTCGCTTGACCTGAGCAGACCGAGGGCCAGAAAGCGAAGAATTTTCCCGTCGCCAGCCTCGGGAAGGCAGTTCCAATAGGTCGGTCGACGCACAGATGGGCCGACTCTTTTTTCTGCGCGAATGGTCGGGACATTTTCCTCGAATCCCTATCCAGATCCACCTCGATATTTTCCTCGGAACTTTGCTCCGAGTCTAAGCCTGCCAAGCTGAACAATCGGAATAATGAGAACGTACGTAAGCGATATTCGAGCGCCAGAGCGCCTACTCTGGTCTTCCGTCACCGCAGCCATCCTCGTCCCTTCATTCACCTATCTAGATATATGATCACTTCATTCTATCCATAAGAGGGAAGCCGAGATTCCTCTGCGTAAATCTACTGTTTCATTCCCGGGGTGGCTCGACCCATCGCTCACGTAGAGGCTGCGGCGAGCATGCGCCCGCTCATGAAGAGACGAGAAACTTCTGCTCCGAGAATTCTCAGCTAATTCAGAAGGACTTCGATGAGAGCGGGCGGGAAAATAGAGAAGGAGCCCTCTTTCGCCAGTAAAAGGAATTTCAAAAGCTCTGGCTGAAAGAGAGCTGACTGCCGAAGTCCGTCCCTGTTCGGAGTATTGGGAGACGTCGAAACGACTTCGGAATAATCTGCGACTCCTTTTGTGACCGTTGTCAAAAAGCCTCAGCCGAAGATTCCATTCGGTGTCCCGTCGACTCGACTCGTCGTCCGACTCGTTGGCCGTTGGGTCAGATCGACCGATCAACGAACCAAACAAACCAGCTTTTGAGCGCAGCTTGCCGCGGTCGAAACAAGATGATAGCTCGATTAAAAAGAAGAGATTCGCTCCCAGGATTCCGGCCAGTTCCGATGATGATATCTCCCTCCCAGCCTCGACGAGCCTGCTGCAGTAGAAATGACAGCAGTCGTCCAAGGCAGACCCCATCTGATGAAAAGCGCTTCAGCGAGGAGAAATGGATAAACTGGAGGGAGAAGGACGTAGGCGTTCCCCTCTCCCAGTCGAGTCGGAAGAGCCATCCTCTGCAGCTCTTCCAATATTCACGAGATCGGCGACGACGACGAAGGAAAAAAATGAGCGACGCCAGGGGCCGGCGACGACGCGGAGGCGAGAAAAAGAGAAACCGGAGCGCGCGATTCGAGAGCCCTGGAGTCAAAAACAGCGGCGGAATATTGACCGGCCCACGGGAAAGATAGATATGTCGTCGAACGGATGAATAAAGAAATGAATAGATCACTTCATTGAACTCCGAGATCGAGTCTGAGAACGGTCGTCTCGAGAAAACAGAGGGAGACCTCTGTGCAATTCGATGTAATCGGGAATCGCGAGGATGGGAATATCGATCCGGTTCGCAGACGATTCCGTAGAAATTCCGGGACCGAGAGCTCATCGCCGGTGAACATCCCCGCGAGGGCTCTCCTGTCCATCGCGTCGCGCGACCTCGGAGCATTGTATTTTTTCGCCATGGGAGAGATACCTCGTGGAGAGGAACGTATCAACGAGAGGCTATTTCCTGCTCGACATCGGAGTGGAGTGAGGCGGCGGTATTGTATGCACAGGGGCTCCGGTCGTGAGCTCCAGGTCAATTAGATAAGAAGAGGAAACGGAAAAAGAACGAGCGAGCAATCTCTGTGGCTTCTTCTCACAGGGCACGAGTCAGAGTGTGTCACAATGAGCGTGCATATTTACCTCGAAGGCAACAGGCCGGCCTTTGTACATTCATTATATGCCTGTCAGTCGCCTTTTGGTGCGAATGTCCGTAAGTGAGCGGCCAGATATGTATGTATGCATTTATGTACATACAATGTAGTACATGCGTGCTCCAGCCGTGCGTGTGGAGGGCGAGTCTGCTGGGGGAGTCGGAATTCTGACGCTGAAGCCGAGTCGAGGCAGCAAATTTAGAATCGAGAGGGACAACAGGGAGCCGGTTCAGCCTAGAGAGGCTGCCCTTGCTCTTACGAAGCTTATCGCTCACTCTCGCCTCGGATGGGTCCCAGTGAGTTCCCTAGCGGTGGTTGAAGATTCCATAAATAGTAGACATCATTTCAGATCATATCCTTCCTCGTCGTTCCTTCTGAACCCCACCGGTCGGTCGGTCAGTCAGTCAGGAGCCCGAGGGACCGCCTCGGAATGCTTGACGCAGAGCAAATCTGACAATGTGACAAACAGCAGGAGCGCACTTTTCGTCTGAGAGCTTGAAGGCCAAGCGGATACCTCACCTGTCCCGCTTTCCATTGACGTCTCGCTCCACACAATAGGGCTCCCGATCTGAATCGAATTTCATTGACGAGACAAACGCGAGAGAGACTGTCCCGTGGCAAACGGAAATGAGGCGGAGGGGGAAACCGAAAGAGTGAAGGTGTCGCGAGGAAGTTCCGGAGAAAACGCTCCACCGGTACGAGGAGACACTGCGGAGATCATTAAGGGAGCGGCACGAGAGTACGAATCCTCAAAGTTCTCAGTAGAGATCGCACCCTCAAATGTTTGACTGTTCCCATAGCCCCGAGTCTGTTGAACGCAATCTTAAGATCCTTCCACTCTTTTTTCCCGCTTCCTCAGCAAGACCATCGGCGGCGAGAGGACGAAGCGTACGGGAGGCTGATGAAACGGGCGTGTTCATTCAAAGCTGGGACGAGGGGGAATAGCGCCGGGGATGCAAGTCGAGAATCGGGACTCGGAACCGACGCCAGTTCGGGAACGAGAGGGAAAGCAGCAACGAAAAGCACAGCTGCAGCAGCAGACGCGTCTTCTTTCGCTGCAATTTGGCGATTGCTTCTTCTCTACTCTGGGCTTTTCCGTGGCTGCCGGATCCTTGGCTTTCGACTTCACTCGGACGCGGGGAGACGGAAGTGGTAGTCGTAGCGGCAGCACCACGACCAGGGGCGGTGGCAAGCAGCACCAACATCCGAAGATTTATCTAAACTCACAAAGTCTGCCGAGAACGAATTCGAGGGAGCAAGCCTTTTATTTTTCAAACGCCACTTTGGAGGCGAGACTTTTGCTTACACTCGACGAACGAACGACGCCCTGGGACCGGCGACCGTCACGAGAGCGGGCGGAATCGGCACGCGCTCATCGGTCCCGCACAGCAGCGCGCTTGTTCAGACCCTCGATGGCGGGAACAGGGAAGCGAGGAATATTGATTCGTCCTCGGTGAATGGGGGAAAAAGAGAATCAAAACCGGCTCGATAGAGGGCTCTCTCCGGTCGGTATTTGTCCGTGGCCCGGCTCACTTTGTTTTGATTGTCCATTTTCCTCTTTCCCGAGCAGAGATAAGCTGCTCTCGCTCCTGTTTTTTTCCACATCCATGTCAGAATTCTGGCGTTAAGCATTCATGATGATGCATCGCGAGAGCCTCCGATATGAGGAGCATTTACAGGGAACTGCGGAGATTCCAGCAAACTCTGCCGGTTCAAGCGTTCCCTGGAAATTCTACGGGAGGCGGCTCCTATATCGGGCAGGGAGAAGATGCAGCCTCTTCCAGAGCGTGTTTCGGTGGGCGTCGGTGGTTGTTACCGGTGGTTGCTTCTGCAGCGACGCCCCGAGATGGAGGGAAAATCAAATCTGGCGTGCGGCCGTTCTTCTGGACGGATTCATAGAGACTCACGTAGAGAAGCACACGAGAGACTACGAATAGACAGCGACGTAGTTCGAGCCGACTGGCGAGAGACGAAACCTCGAAGAGCATCGGCGAGCAGGTCTGAAGACAGAAAACCATCTACACCAGAATAGGCCCTTACTGCAGCCCCTCTGGGCTCTTACAATGATTGCGTTTTTGAGTTTTGAACAGATTGGATCGGAACGCGAGCCACAGGAAAGGAACAGAGGAAAAGGCGGGCGAGCAAATAACATGCAGAAGGGCCAGACCCTCGCTCGCTTCGCACCCCTTCCGTGCTCACAACCGGCATGCGTTTTTGTATGTATGCTGTTTCGGAAATTCGTCTCTAATTTCGTCCGAGTCGTAGTAATGATAACAAGAATTCGCGTCCCCTCCGCTCCCTCGGTCTTTCCCGCCGCCATCTATTTCTTCTCGGCTCCTCCTACCCGAACCTCTTCCTGCGCGTGGAATCCGCCGTCTCCAGATTTCCTAACGTCCTGCTTTCTTCTTTCATTGGAGCCCATGTCCCCCCTCCAATCCGGTCCTTTTGTCTTTCTCTCCTCTGGGAACAAATCCCTCCCCCCCCACAATCTTTCTTCTCCCAAACAATGTTCGTTCCACTTCTCGCGAACTGCGTGCAGGGATCCGCTGGAAGGTCAGACATTGATCCGTTCGACTATCGATCGACCTGAGGCTGACTAGCTGATTGCTTAATGGGCACGGCTTCCATGGATAGGCTTGACTCAGGCGGGTTTGAATGGCAAAGAGTTGAATAGATGTTCGCGTCCTTCTGGCTTGTTCATTGCTTCTACGTGCCCCGGGAAGAGACTTTAACACGCTGGCAAAATCAAAGGAGAGGTGGATAAGTTTTTATTCTCGCTCTGAGAGGACAGCCAGGAGAGTTCGTCCTCCATCGACAACGACACACACCTCCTCAATGAGGGACCTTCACTCCACACCCTTGAATGATCGAAATTCGAGCCCTTCTGTGTCTGTCTTTCTGTCCTTCCGTCCGTCCGTCCGACCCCCTTTCCTCCGCCGCGTCGCCATCGTGTCGCACGCATCGCTGAATTTCGAGATTGATTTCCAAACGACTTTGTTTAACAATACAACGTCTAGTTTTTTGAGCAACAATCGTTTATCACAAGCGCAATTGCTGTCTCTCGCGGGACCGAGAGGGGGGCCACGATGTTCGCGAGGAGAATGAAGCGAAACTCAGCTGGAAACGACGAAATGAAACTTCTCGTTGAACGATCAGCCGGGGTCTCTCTGGTTGTTCGCCGCGATAATAATGTCTCGGTAAGGGCCTCGTCGGAACGAAATCTCGGAAATTCGGGTCGTCGACGAGATATTCCCTGAAAGAAAACGGAACGGAGTTGTTCTTGCTCATCTGGATTTCGCCGTACTCTGTGTGGTGGGAATTATACGTACGGACCCACCCACCCGTATGTACAGTGAGGCGCTGGTACTCGTTGACTGCGACGATTTGTTTTATTTACTGCTCCTTGTCTCCGACACGATCGTACGATTCGGCCATGTCCACCAGCGTGACCGGGTGGCTTGCCTCCCTCCAGTCGTCGATGAGCTTCGCTAACTCAGGAAGTCGGATCGGTGTACGGTGTTCGACACTCTCTGCGGCTCGTCGTCGGGTGTGACTTGGGTTTTCGAGTACGTGTTCCTCTCCCACGCATCTGTTTGTTTTCCGCCGTCTGCTAAGCCACAGTGTTAAGACGGCCGACGCGAGCAAACTTTTCGTCACTGTTGTGCATTCACACAGGCTTAGCAGTTGATGCCTGCCTGTCTGCCTGCCTGCCCGCCTGCCCGCGCGTCCGCCTTCCTTTCCGCCTGCGAGCTTCCTGGCCTGCAAGGGTTACAGACTTCGGCGCTCGCGATTCAAGACAGGAGTGAAGGCCTGTGAAGAATAAAAGGACCGGAGCGATAGGAAGAGAATCGGTTTGCTCCTCACGTAAAGAGAAAAACGGATTTGTTCAGGACTACAACAGACCGAACTCGACCAGAACCGAAGCGGGGGCATTCTCGCCACACGGCCTTCGCGGCACTTTTCGAGACCCACTTAGAAACTGGCAGAAAACGAATTGCTGGTGAATTGAACAGTCACACGACTCGATTCGGGGATTTCTTCGGATGTTGATATCGAACGGCTCCTCCAGCCCACCAGACGACTTTCGACTTCGGGGATGGGCGACCGGCGGACCGACCGACAAACTTCGCCTACAACGGAGCAACGGTTGGGATAGACAGCTGCGGTCTATAGCATTGCCGTCATTGTTCCGTCGGCTGACCATGCGCCCAACTGACGAGGGCCGCAAACTACTCGAGTACGTCGGCGGCGTGCCGCAAGAGGAACAGACAAGTTTACTACGCCGCAGAAACTCGCTCCAGGCTCTCAGCTTGTTGCTTTCCCTATAAGAATTCAGTCAGTCCTTTACAGTCTGCTGCTATCTTGACTACTAGTCTCACGGTCAGTCCGATCTCGGTCCAGGCACCTGCGACCGGACCATGTGCCCTCATTACGTTTTTCCTTCCTTTAGACGACTCTCTACCGAACACGTCGTTGGCAGCCTGTTTCGATAGCGACTCGTCACTCATGTAGCAGGTCCCTCACCGAATTCCTTCCTGGGGCGGACGGACGGACGGACGGACGGACCGACAAACAGACCCTCAGACGGCCCAGACCAGCGTCCGATCTGTGCTGACCTCGGGATTCTCCGGCTGTCGCCGCCGCCGCCGCCGCAACCATCGTCGTCGTTGTCGTCACCGTCGGACCGGAGCTCACGTTCCAGCTCCACAAACGACGAGCTCTTTCGGTTTTGGGGTTGGTTCCTCTTCTTGGCTCGTCGTAGTCGCTTGCGGGCTAGGACGAACCAAACGAGATTAGAGATGAAACGCTCCACGTAGAGACTGCGATGACGAAGAAGACGGGAGAGGGAAAAGACGACGAAGAGCAAAGAGCGGAAGAGGTTCGTTGGGGGTTGCGACTAGCATGTCATGCACGGGCGACTCGACCGAGTGGTTGAACACATCAATCGCCATGCCATCTTCTCTTCGTCGGAGGGAGCGAGCGAGCGACTCATCCGATCGCTACCTTCGGCTGATTCTATGTTTCGGAATGCTCCATATGCCTCCGGTGGTGCTTTCTCAAACAGAGTTCCAACATACACAGAGGAAAGAAAACGAAGACAAACGAACGATCCGGATGGGGAGTAAAGGGTCCGAGCGGCTCGGCGCAGAAGCGAAAAGGGGCCACGAGAAGGGGAGCAGGTCGGAACGAGACGCGGAGAACAGGCATCCGGGGCATAGGGTCAGGGAGTCGCGGAGAGAAGTGTAGTGGGCGAACAACGTTTAATGAAGCCAATAGCAAAGATTGAGCCAGGAAGGCCAACCTAAATGTTGGCCTTTGAGATTGGCCCTCGCCGCCGCTGTTACTGCAGCTGCCTCCCGCCTCCTGCTACCACTCGCAATGTAATTAAAACAAAGCCGACTCGCTATCAGGTTTCCTCCGTTTCCTTTGCACTCCTTATCCGTGAATGGGAGCTCCGGAGGAAGCTTGTTTTGATATGCAATCAAAAGTCGTCTTTCCGATTACGGGATCCTCGAGCGGACGAGCCGAGGTCAATCACGACTATTCTCCGGGACCTTCTGGCTCCGATCGTTAGCGAAAGCGATCATCGATTTCGTCGTGTCGTGGAGGATACTCAGTCAGCTGGTTTCCATCGCATTCCCGCACCTCCGCGACCGGATGGGATTCGGTGTCGCAGAGAAGTTCTCACGGTTCCGTCCTTGTTCCCAGGGTTGACCCGAGCTCGGACCGGGTGTCACTGAGCGTGAGGCATTCACCAGCAGCTGATACAGGTGAGTGCGGGGCTGAGGGAAATAAAAAACTGTTCCCATGGCACACAGAATACATACATACTCGATCGTAATCGCCCACCGTTCGATAGCATATCTGGTCTGGGGGAACGCCTCTCCGTTGCCGTTGTGCATTTTGCTGCGACGTCGGGTCGGCAGAACAAGGGCGTACCGCCGCCGCATGCTAACGAGCTTGTGATCCAGCTCCATGACATTCCTGCCTCGAATACCTGCCTGAAAATACCTCAAAAGAGGTAGCGGAGCGACAGGTGCGCCATGGAGTTATCGGTGATCCTTCCGGTTGGTAACCTATGAGCGACCGCGGCCTAAGCAGCCGCGTGGACCTCTCGAGTCCCTTCCAAGAGGTAAACGACCTCTGGTCAAATCTTAAGCTAATTAGTCGGGGCCTGAGGTCCTTCCGGTGCAGCTGATTGGGTCCTTGATCGCACCGTCTCCCTTCCGGTTTTGTCACGTAAACAGTGTAATGAAAACATTCGTATCACAAGCGTCAACGGTCCGTTCAATCGAGGAACTCCTGTGTGGTGACCGCACAACTCCGGGAGGCTTCGTGTAGCGGGAAACGACCGAGAGGTCGTGATGTTCGAAAGGACATCGAAGTCAACAGAGAGAAGAGCAGGCCGAATGAAAAAGTCCATGAATGAAGGAAAATCGTAGGCAGCCTTTCGCGGATCAGTAGGCGTTGTCGTCGCCGCCGCCGCCCTTGAGGTACAGGTCGGGAGTAAACGAGGACCAGCGGGTGTCCATCTTGTGCCAAACGCACAATCCCGAGCCAAAACCCTCTTTCCATATAAACGAAAACTTTCTGCTTGTGACAGTCCTTGGGCTCTGCCTCGCCATCGCTGCCGCTACTTGCAAGCGAGGCCTCTACCCACTTGTCCGAAAAGCCAGCCGAGGAGACGCAGTTAGCAATGGTCAGTCGGTCGGTCGCCCCGCTCACTCAGTCGTTACTCCCGTCTCCAAAATGCCGAACATTCCCCCTCTCGGCTTTGATGTCCGTGGAATTCATCCACGGACTCACGATTAGCGAAAGGCTGCATTTCATCTAGGATTCCGGACGGTCGACTCTGCCGAATGGAACGATCTCGCTATTTTCTGTATTCCAGATTTCCGGCGGTGCGTAGCTCAAGGGAAAAATGCAGCCGGCCGCCCAGCTGTCAGACAGGCTATAAGGCTCGGTGTCTGGCGGACGGCCTCGGCAAGAACCCTGAGATCGCATCTGAGCTAACGCCCGGAAACTCGTGGCTCTCGCTTGAGCTATAGCCCCTCCACTTGCTCGACCGGTATAGGCTGTGAAAACGTTGCCGATAGCTATATTCCGTGGAGCGGACAAGAGGCTGTATACGTCTCGCTGTAAATGCCATTTGCGAGGCGAGCTGGACGTCGACCGGCGCAGAGGTCTCCCGGTTTTCTCGAGCTCTCACGTGACCCTACCGAACGTTCACCGAAGGGAAGCGGATGCCTCCAATTCTATTCGGGAGCGGTCATGCAGCACTGAAGTATCAACAAACAGAGACAGACTCGCCCTTTCCGCGTTTCCTCTCTTCCTTACTGTAGGGCCTCGGCTTTCTTCCCGCGGTGTTCTTCGCTCGGTGTCGTTCGTTCTAATCTCGCGGCTCTCCATCCGTAGCTCATGGTTGCCAATTCGCTCTCTGTGAACGAAGGGGGACGGGATGCCCTGCCCGTGGAGTCCTTTCTCATTTCGTGACCTCCTTTGTTCTGGTTGAAGTCAGCATTTTGCCCCGTCGCCCACTCCCTTCACCCAGTGGTTGCCACGTACGCCTTCCGATTACGTATATCAATCCTGTAACTGTTGATCCACTCTCTATTTCGTTCCTCGAAACAGTCGATTCGAATCTCGGTTTCAAAGCGCGAGCCATCAACTGCGCGTGTTCGTTTGCAACGCCGTCGGAAGCCATGCTCATTGAATTAAAATCGACCGTGCGAGCAAATGCGAGTGTGTGTGCGAGTAAGATCGTGTAATCTCTTCACGCAGTCGAATAGCGGCTCCACAGTTGTTCTGCCCGCAGAAGTCTGTCGCCTTTGCCGACGGTCGGCTACAACGCCGCGAGATCGCGTTTTATTTGTTTCTTACTCCTGAATCGAGTTTTCATTCCCTCCATCAGATCGGAACTCTTGTCGCATCGATTCTCGACGGGGAGAGAGCTCATCTTGCTGTAAACGCTCTCGAATGACGACACTCTACCAGCTCCTCGATTCCCCTCCGCAGCTGGACGATGAATTTTATTTATCTTTTGGTCGTCAAGCCCTCGGAAGTCCGATGGAGGGCTCGACTAAATGTTCCTAGCCATTCAGTGGCCCTCTCTTGCTCATTGGAGTTCCATATACCTTACATAAGTATATGCGGAGCTCTCGATTCCAAAAGGAGCTGGAACGTGATTAGCAGGAGCGTGTCGGTATCTTCTTCCGACACATGTTCCTGACGGAGGGAACAAGACGTTCCTTCTGCTTTAAGCTCGCAAAGACCCCGCGTCGGAATCCTGGTAATTTTCAACGTAATACGCTCTCTCGAATCGGGGTCCGACTGAGTATCAAGATCTCACGACGATAATGAATTCAAGAAAAATGTAATCGCCGCCGGGTCATGGAAGACCTGGGGAACGTGGCGCGAAGAGAAAGCTCCATGGTCCCGGGAGATTCCGTCGGCTTTGGCTTCCTGTGCTTTGGATATCAGACCGTGGACGTAATTGATGTCAAGTTGTACGGCAGCTCTTCTGCGCGCAACCACTAGGGGAGAGAGAAAGAGCGGCGTTGAGATGTCTCGCGTCGCGGCGATTTTTTTCTCGAAGATCATCGAGTACCTTCTGTTTCGAGAGCTTGAGCCGCAGAGATGCACCGACGACGGGCCTTCGGAGTCAGTAGGTCCAGGTCCGAGCGGCGCGACGTCGTGATACCTCGTTCTCGGTTTTCGAAGAACTTTGCGTCGAAAGCAAAGCTCTCCGTGACGCAACACGATTGCATTCGAAATAGAATATGGGTTGTCTCCCGACAGTGGTGCGGAAAAAAGTACGCAGACTCACATTGAAGACGGAACAGGATCAGGCGTTTCGCAGTATTGCAGGACACATCGCGTCGCAAGATATTCTGCGTCGAAGGTCGAAGCGGCCGGTTCTCGAACACGAATTGCGCACCCGAAGTGCACGCAAGTCAAGCTTTAGTTTCGGTGTTCGTTCTCAGAGACCCCGTCAGACAGATGTGATCGATCAGAAGGTGCCATCGACATCATTTCTCTTCTGACCGAGAGCAGCGGCATGGAAAAATGGAGAACGAAACGCAGGAAATGGCCGCGCGAGCCGACTGAAGTGAACTGAGCATGTAGTTTGATGTAGATTCGGATGTGATTTTCCTGCGGAATGCAGCAGTCTGTCGCGAGCCATTATCCGGGTCGGAGATTGTCGCTCGTACCATTGATATTCCTCCGTCCAAATATTTTTCCAAACTCGAAGGATTATTCGAGCGGACCGTGTCCATTCAGTAGGGGGACAGCGTGGACTCCCGGGAAGACCCCACCCGTGGCAGCGCCAGCGCCCATCCGCTTCGAGGCTCTGCCGAAGACTATCGTCCTTGTCTCCTGTGCGGCAGCAGCGTATCAACACGTGGAGAGGGCACGCGACCCTCTCTCTAGGAGAACACATTCCTTGCGTAGGAGAACCACTTGGCTAGAATCAGGCCACACGATAACTGGGCCGGAGCCGGCCGTTGAGGTTCGCCGATGAATCCTTGAAATGCTGAACTCGTAGTGTATCGTTGGTGTACTCGTGGAGAATCGCTTCGCCACCGTCACGGAATAACGTTTGTTGAACGTGAAGTGTGCCAAAAGCTTCGTGGATTACCTCGATGTATGTGCTGAGAACCCATGCCGGATCTGATGGTGAGTCCGGCGAGTCTCGTCGATCGGGCTGAGACCGAAACGCGAAGGTTGGCCTTTCTCTTCCCGCCCGAGTCGTGTCAACCTCTCGATCGAATCAGAGACCGTGGGGAAGATGAGGTCGCGAGTAGGGGATCCCGGAACGACCCGGGAGTCCTTAGAGAGAGAGAGGGGGCCCTCGCGTTCGGACCGTCCAGAGTCAAGCACGAATGAGATAAATATCCTCCCGGGAAACTCCATTCATCGTGCGCTCTCCGACCGGATCGGAGCGATTGGGTTCCGAGGGGAACTTTCGCGATCAGAAACCACGGCAACCGCCAAATATGCGGAATCGGATTCGGCAGAAGTTCGCCGTCGTTATCGAGGAGACAGGGGAGGAGGTCGCTCGGCGCTTCGTTTCCCTTGACGCGATCGTCGACCTTTGGATATGATCTGATCTTGTTTCCCGAAGGGCGGAGGCACCGAGTGGGGCGCGTGGACGCCTGCCCCTGCGATGTGAGGTCCGGTAACTCCATTCCCTCGCACTAGAGGGCTCGCATGAATGAAGAAGTGGAGGGAGGATTCCTTCTTGATTGTCCATGAGAGGATCATTTAGCTAAATGAGTCATCCGAACAATGTAGAATGAATGCGATCCTCATTATCATCGCCACCGGCATCCAATTCCTCGCAGGAAACCTAAGAAGCTGCTCCAAACCGCATTCCTGCGACGACAGAAGCGCTCCCTATTGTTTTTTTTGCGACAGATTCGCACTTCTGCGTGAATGGAGAGCGCCAGCCGCCGGCCTGAACTCCGTCGGCCTTGGAATGTCAAGAGTGCCATAGCATGCTTCCGAGAAGCTCGGCGGCTAAGCCGAACTGCTCATGCGGGCGAACTCCCACAAGCTGCTTGTCGGCTGATGCCGTTTCCACAATAGGTGTCTTGAGACCGAGCGTTTTGTTTGCCAATTCTACCAAGTTACAGGCTGCCTACTTGCCCGCTTGCCCGATCCTCTCCCGTCGAGAGAGAATGGAGCCAATTAAGCAGGAACAAGATGACAGCGCAAGGGTGGACATCGCATTCCTTGTCCGAGGCCAAGCAGTCTGCGGATCGGCTGCCAGATTTCGTGGACGAAGGAATCCAGAGGACTCCGATGGCAGAAGCCACTTGCCGGGGACCACTCCCGTCCTCGGAGAGCTACGGGAACGATTCCCCCGATTTCCCCCGACCGTGGTGATTGCGAGTGCGTCTGAAAGAGGAGCTGCGGGCAGGAATCCCGCGCGCTTTGTCGACGTTGAAACCCCGGGCTTGAATCGGCCGTTCCTTTCGAAATATGATCTGTCATGAGCCAAGATGAGGGATACCGGCCATGATTCTCCCTTGTGAGCTATTGAGCGCACCGAATCTTCGGGTCTGTATTCTGAAAGATCGACCAGGATCCTCGGGCTCCAGTCGGGGTTCGGCGATGGAGGACGATTCGGTGAGGCGCCCCATACCGATCCTGCGACGGGGACGAAGAGCATGGATGAACCTTCCTCTGGAGGGACGCGGTCTCTTGACTGCGTCCCGAAAACATCTGAGGCGCGAAGCTCGACTTCTGACTCCATGTCGGCAGCGCGCCGTGTCTCCGGACCGCAATCCCTGGACATGTACGTCGACTGGCCCTGCTCTGCGGTGTAAGGCTGTTCTCGAGTAGATCCACGGAGGAGAGGTTTCAGGTTGATTGTTCGTGATAGATACATAGAATTTTTCGCTGGAGCTGAGCGAGCAGGAAACACCGTCCGTAACGGGAGAACTCGGCTCCGGGATTCGGCCTTGCAGTGAGACGCACCGAATATTCGTAGCAACGAAAGAGCCGGCCGAGCCGAGTTATAAATCAAATCGTCTATCCCCGAGTTCAGTCTTGCGACGGGCCTGCCAGAGAGATGGCTATAAAGCTGGATAAAAAGGCTCCCGCTCACAGTCGGACGCGCGAGCGGGCTCGCGAACAGTCAGAGAGCGAGCGGAAAGGTATAAAGACAAGGTGATCTCGCTCATTTTTGGCGACCAGAAACCATGGGGTCCAGACTACGCGGATGGCTGAGAGACGGCATCGACAAGGCGCCGCTGGGTCTCAATGGAGGATTGCTCATTTTGTCTTGGTAGCAGCTAGCGAGAGAGCTCCGAGGAAGAAAAAGAAAGACCGACCGGCCGGCCTGCAAGCATGGCAGAAAAAAAAGAAGGAGAGAGCGTCTGCCCCAACGGCAACTGCGACCACCATACCCACCATAACTCCTTAGCAGACGCAGCACGCCTAGCAGGAAAAGGATGTTCGTTCTCATTGTTGCCAAATGTGCTTCTTCCCTCTTTTGACTGAACCTCTCTAAAGAACGTGTCGCGTCGCCGCCACTCTCCTCCGCCCGTGCGCTCTGAATGAGGATTGTCGGCATCCCGAAAGCGCCGCCATCACAACCGCAGACTCAACAGCCGAGTCCGAACAGGATCGAAACCCCAGTCGACAGCTCGCCAGGGAGTCGGAGCGCTGGGACTAGAGAACGGACGCGATCAGCGGGCGAATACACGCCGGGTCGGCAGACAGGAAGCGCATGCTGGCCGGCATCCAGCAATACCGGGAACATACGCGAGAGACTGAGCCGGTCGACCGGTCGGACGTTCGGGCTGGCGTACGTCTGACGTCTGTTGTTATTGCCTGCTGTCGGATGAAGGTACGAGAGGCGCTCAGCCATCAATGCTCAGCAATCCTCGATCTTTCTCTCAGTCGATCCTCTGCTGCCGCGAGACTCGAAGTTCACTGCATCATCCGAATAGGCGGCAACTCTGCTCCGTTAGTCCATTCGTACCGCTGAATCTCATTTCGGTTTTGCTAGAGCGTCTAATGAAGCTTAATGAATGGGTAGGTGGAGGCACCCGGCGAACTGAGGGATGAATTGAAAGCGGAGCAGAACTTCAATCCAGCTAGGGAGATTTACAGACTAATGCGATTTCTGGAGGAAGGGATCGTGTACAGGGCAGTAGGTGCTCTCCGACCCGCAAAGATATGGGATTCATGCGAGCGTAAGGCTTCATGAGCTTATTCGTCTATGATCGATTGGAGTGCGGAATGTCGACCGGGAAACGAGACGACAAGAGTCCGATCGATTCCTCAGACCCGAGACACATGGCTGCATGCATGGCCGAAATCTTCCCTCTCACCGTCTCCCTCGCGGGTCCATAGGAATATAGGTTTCAGGCACAATTCAGAACCGCGATGAATCCCGGGTATGACGATGGTCGGTACCAGCATATTTCACCTGATGGAATCCTGATTGGGGTCCTAGCGCGATTCGGCAGAACAAGCGTCGTCGAATCGCCGGTTCGACGCAGGCAATCGCGAAATCCGTCAAAATCTAGCAGCGGTTTCGCAAGGCCAATTTCCAGCTGGGGCTCGTGCCCGATCATCCGGGAAGGTCGGACTCGATATGTGGGGTTTATCTCTCGAGAGAAGTTCGGGTAGAGCGATTCGATCGAGAAGATACGGCGAGCCGCCTGGAAAAAAACGCTGGGCCACGCGAATTGCACTCCTGTTTCACAATTAGACGACGAGAATGGAGCAGAAGACAATGAGCGTACTCGGGAATATCCGAATGGATAACAGCTGAAACAAAAGCTTCTCTCTCCTTGCGAGGCAGCGGAATCAGCGAATGGAGTTCGACGTCCGAATAAAAGGGGCCGCAATGAGAAACCGACAGCGGACCTTGTGCGTTGCCGATGGAGCGGATCCTTGGCTCGTTAGCTCGCAGACTCGACAAAGACTCCTTAGGAATGGGAAAAGTTTCTTTTCAGAAGAAAAGAAAGCTCTTTCTCATCTTTGAAGAATGTTTCTGCCGCTCGTATTTTTTCTCCACCTTCCCTCCCGGCTCGTCCTTTCTCCAAGTCCCTTAGCGGCGGTCTCGTCTACCCGGCTGACTGGGGAGTCGTTTTCGCGACTGCCGACTCTTAAGGTTTCCGACGAGGGGGATCTCGATCGAGCATAGTCGAGTCCGGACGATTTGACGCGGACGACAGTTTCCTGTCCTCTGTCAGACGGCTCATCTCAACCGTCAGGCTTCTTGTTCAAACTGACTGACTGACTGCCTCTCAGTTCGTCTCCCGACGTGTGTCACAACATATTTACTGATGGAGCTCGTTAAAATGCTGCCTGCGTGCGTCCTTTGGCTTGTTTGCTTCACTAATTACGACAATCGGCGCCGCTTCGTTGGCGAAACTTACGCCGCTGCTCAAGTGCCATCATCAGCAAGCGTCTACGTACCCATTTTCTTCGAGCGACTCCCTCCACTCAGCAAGTGACTGCTCCGATTTCCAGCGATAGTTCGCCGGAGCTTCACTTCGTCCCCGGACGTACGCGAGGATACATATGTATGTCCCTTTCGTACACACATCGAGTCATTCCAACACTCGCGGTTGGCGCTGTATGACGTCCTTAGACGCGCACTGACACCAACTCCGTCACTCTCCCGGAGCTAGATGAAGGAGACTGGTCCTGTCATCCGAGATCCTTTCCCATTATCGCGGCGGCTGTACAAGAATTAGCTAGTACGTCACCGAATCGCCCATGATCGAATGCTCGTGTCCCTCTCGCCCTTGCGCTAGCTCGCTCCTCCGTTCCACTCGGCAGCGGGTCGGGAATGTCTAGGTGATGCGGGAAAAGACGGAAGAGCATTTGACGAATAGAGGTTTGGCGGATGCGTTTGTCGGCGGTGCGTTGCAACTGTTGAGAGGAAGATCTGCCTTGGCCTACCGTCACCTGTCATAGGAAAAATCGACCAAGTCTTCCGGATCCGAGAGCGTTGGCGCGTGAAGCTAGACCGTACCCAGTTGCTACCGTTGCCATTGCGCTAGCTCGCTCGTTCGTTCGCTAGGTCTTCGTACGGTCGGTCTCCTCAGTCGTCCGGTGCGTCTTTTGCCTGTTCGTCCGCTTGCTGGCTTACCGGCTGGCTGGCTTGCGGCCCAGGCAACGGGAGTCGGCGGCGAGATAGCCCACAAATAGCAAGAAGCAGCCCATTCCGTGTCCGATCCGAGCAGCCAAGCAAGAACGGCCAGTGCACCTGGAACGGCGAACATGACAGCAATCTACGGGAATGGGATCCCTCGGCGGAACGGCGGGTTAGAACACCACCACCGCGACCAGCAAGCAAGCCAAGAATCTTTGTGAGCGAGCTCGCTATCGACCCTCCGCCTAACGGGACGAGCTCTCGGTATATGGACTAAAACAGCTCCCCAAAAATCAACTCAGGGCTTCTTTTCGTTCTCCTCCACCATGCGTCTAATGCGTCCCCTGCACTCGTCCCAGCGTCGTCGTCCCTCAAGCGCTCGTCTCCGATGACGTCATTGTCATCAAGCGATGCCGAGACGGGAAAAGCGCTCCATGCCCCGCGTTTCCATGAGCTCCGTTTTTCTCGAGCCCTCGAGACGGCGTCGCGTCGGTGTCGCGGCCTCGGCTGGAGCCTGACGTTCAGAAGTCTTCTCAACAGTCCTCTGCAGGCGTACCGGCCCGGCGTGTGGTGCGAGACCGCTTAGGCGTTTGTGCGTGTTGCGCAAATTCCAGGGGACAAGATTGAGGATAGCTCGATTGGTCCTCGGGGCAGGCGTCACTTCTTGCCGACGCTCCCTGCGGCGGCTGGCCCGTTTTTTCTAGATTCTTGCTCGGCCCGTCCCTCTTTGCTAGCTCAGCAAAGAGAAGAATGTCTTCGAGTTGATGCGTCCCGCGAGGATGCGTCCGTCGGGACTTGTGGTTCCTCTGCTAGCTTCCTCGTGGATACGGCAAGTAAGCGGACACACGGCTGCGTACGGCGGGAAGAGGCGTGAGATGGAGGCTGGTGGATGAGAAGCTGGAGGAAAGTAGCCCCAAGGATCCAACCATCCAGGAATGAGGTGAAGCTGAGCTGGAGGGAATATCAGGCGAGATTAGCTCTCGAACGCCCGCTCCTCGCCCGGTTTCGCCGGTTCTTCCGATGGGGTCCCGGGTCTGTGGCGGCGGCAGATGCTTCCGAGCGCAGGTGTGTTTTGGTCGCACGCGTATCCCTTCCCGTCACAACTGTCTCAGGAGAGCTGGAATGCGTAGAATGCGTCACGCGGTTACGAGCGTGAAGTCACTCGGCAGAACCCTCGCTGCCATGTTTGTCTACCGAGCGACCAAGCGGAGAACAGACGAGAGGAGGAGCGATGCGGGGCAGCGAGAAGGGACGTCTTCTCCCACTAGAAGACGAGCACAAGCACTCGAAGATAAAGCGGCTGCAACGAGGCAGTCGTCAGCGAGTGCAGAAGTAACCCCGGTCTGGCCGCTCGAGCACCGCCGAGTAGTGGATGAAAAATGAGAAACTTTAAGCCAACCGTCAAGGGAGCACCGTCAGAAAACGCACGAGTAGTAGCTCCTTCGAACCAACGTGCTTTATTCCTCCTCGCAAAGTGGGACTCGCTCGTTCTTGCCCCTTGTCCATTCATCCTTTCAATCACTCGTCGTCTCTCCTGGTCACGCGTGCGCATTTCCTCGCTCTCCCTGCAACACTCATTTCGTCGCCCTGACGACGAATGCTCAGAAAGGAACTTTTGTCTGAACAGGACAACCCAAATTGAGTTCGCTGGCGTGAAGATGTTTATTCTCTGGGGATCGAGAGCATCTGGATGGTCAGTCCACGAGTCGGTTTCTACTTACGGATATACCGAATCGCGATTCTGGGGGCAGGAACCAGCTCACCAGGAGGTCACGTCGGACGACAACGAGCGATGGGATTCGATGCAGACGTGTCGTGTAGAATTTCATTCATTACTGTTATTACACCGTAGCCGGAAAATATCTTCATGGATCAAGTTGCTCCGGTATCAAAGCTTTGGTCGTCGAATGGCTGGCTCGCGGCAACATTGGACCGACCGAAGGATTCTCGTTGTTTTTGTCTTTTCATCTCGGCCGGGGCTGACGTCGACAGCGACAGCTAGAGCGTGTTTCGTGTGTCATACATTGTTCTCTAATGTCGTCTAACTCGCAGGCAGCTCGCTGGAAAATGGCTGGCAGCGAATAAAGATAGTTCCGTTGCCCTTTGTCTTTCCACCGAGGCGTCGCAAGAGTTCGTGACGCAGAATGTGGAAACATGGAAATAGCTGTGGGCAGAAGGAGTTCGCGTTGAAAGACGGCTGGGGGAGCGGGACGCGGGGAAGGAACTGATTCTGCCGCTGATGCCTGAGCGGCTCAACGACGACAGACAAGCACAGCCTCCTTCAGTTACTAAATTCCCCGACGCGCATTCATCCGCTCATCCATCTGAACATCCATCCTTTTATTCATCCAGTCAGGATGTTCCTACACAACGTTGCCTCATCCAACATCCATCCATTCGAGCGTGCTTCTGTACGCACGTTCGAGCGTATGCTCCTGCGACCGCCCGTCCGCTTTTCTGCGTGCTCGTCTTGTCGTGCGTCTGTCATCCGGTGTGCAAACAGAAAACCCCGCCCGCTTGTTTCCCCACCGCACGAGATCGACGACGCAGCTCCGCCGTCGTCAAGGTCTGTTCTTTGTTGGGACCGATATTGTCGTTCCGAGTTCGGAAAGATCGGATCAACAGTCAGATGAATTTTCGCTTTTTCCAGCGGAATTCCGTGCTTTATTCCCGGCGTCTCTTTCGAACTCTGACTTCGGTCCTGGGATTCTGCGATCGAGTCGTCGACTTTTATTCGACCGATCCGAATTCGCTGTCTCCTGAACGCGTCTCTAGTCCGGTCGCGACCGTGATCGTTCCTGTGGAAGTGGAGCTCTGCAGGAATGACTTCGCCCCCGAAAGAGCTCCGATGCTATCTGGAGGGGCGCGTAGGACAAGGAGTGGAGGAAGATACTGCGGGCGTTCCCGATCGGATTAATCAGGTCTGGCAGAGGGGAAGAGTAACTGCAGAGAACGCAACAACAACAATAACAAGAACAGAGAGCCGAAAAGGGAATTCCGTACCGGCATCGATTGGGTCGCTCTCGAGAGAGAGCATCGCACCGGACGAACTCCGAACTCTCGCTGGACAGGGCTCGATGTGCATGGCTCAGCGGTCCGCTTCGGCGACCCGCTACCTCTTGACCGCCCCTTGTCCTCGTTCGGTATTTCGTGCAAGCACCGGCGAAATTCGAAAGTCGAGCACGGAAATCGATTATGAATTTCGGATTCCTATATTGCTAGTGTCCGGAGCTTCCGCTCTCGGAAAAGTCTGACGGAAAGCAAAGAATACAGTTTTTCGTCCCGGGTTCCCTTCCGACAACACGGGAGCAATCTCAAGCTGCGGGTAGAAGTCTGAACAAATCGCTTTCGCACGAAATTGTACATGACAGCTCTTCGGAGCGAGAATGGCAAAAAATGCAAGGGGGTTTCAGATGAAAAATCACGACCAGGAGTCGAGGGGCAAGAATCTCGACTCGCGACACGCGAAAACGGCGAAAACGTTCCATTCCGAGACTACTGATGAGGAAGCACGCAGAGTTCGGACACCACGAAACTTATAGTGCTTTTGCCAACAGCCAGGAGAGATTTGTCAGCAGTCGCTCCTTGCTCCAATTTCCCAACTCCTTTATGTCCGCCTGTTCTGCTTGTCTTCCCAACTCCTTCCCCGGAACCCCCGCTCCACTTCCTGGTCTCCCTCCGCGTCCTTCGGACCAGAACCGAAACCAGATGAAGAGTTCTGCGAGAACTCAACTGCAAGGACCCCGAACATGTCCTGTGACGCGATCTGCTCTCTCCACAATAATTAAACTAATTATCTCTATTTCTACTCGCTCTGCGGGAATCGTTCCGATCGTGATATTCAAAGTTTTCGCGCATCGAATGCTGCGTTGCCTGGCGGAGTGAACTATCTCCCGGACTGGCGTACACTGACCGACATTTCCTCCTGAGCTCCTTCCCAAGTGCTTTTCCGTCCCGATGGGTTTGATCACGAGCTAAGATTTTGCCTTTTTGGACCTGGGAAATCATTCGTGGTTCTTGGGTCGATTGGCCGTTGTTATCTAGCAGTTTCCGTACAACGAAGAGTTCATGTGCGCGAATCATTTCCAGCCGCTGCTCGAGTGCGCGCAGTCGCGGCAATTCGACGAGTGAGCGAACGACCGCGAATAGGGCCCGAAGGCAAACCGGTTTGTTTTGTCAACGTGACAGGCAAGCGAAACGCCCAACCGAATTCTAAAGTAACCCCGGGCCCCTTCCCCCTGCTCTCCCCGATGTGATGCGCGGGCGTCCCCGCCTCCAGGGCCACGAACCGCGCAGGAGGACAGCAGAGCAAGGGTTGGCTTGATCTTGCCACCGACGAGCGAGCTCATTCGGCCGGCAGTCAATTCCTAACATAGCGATGCGCGAGTAGCGCTGCTTCCGGTTCTGCTTTGCCATCAAGGCGTTAATGACGACTCGATGGCGATTTCGACAGAGGCTTTCGAGCTCGGCAGTCAACATGAGCCGCCAACGAGAGAGCCCCGGTGTCTCGCAAATCCTTCGAGGAAGCCCATCCCTGTCGAGCACCTCCTATTTCACGTCGTTCCATTACGATACCAAATCGCAGGGTACGAATGGAGGTCGAGCCACGAATGCCGCGTCGTATTTCGGCGTTGCCGCTTGTCGTATCGCGGAATCGTTGGAGATATTCTGCTCGACGGTAGTTCCCGTACTCGCCGAAGCGAAGAATTCCCGTTATGCATCGGTTCGATACAAAAACGCAACTGCGGCGAGCTGGTCTGAGTGACGGCAGGTCCGCTGGGTGTTGGACGGCTCCGTAGACTTTCTCCTCGAACATCGGTTCCTCGCGCTGTCGTTCATCTTCAGCTCGCGTCCGTCCGTCGTTCGTTCGTTCGACTTCACCGCTGGCAGTCTAAAAATACGTCTACCTACAGCGAGCGCGCACGCCCGCTCGACTGGCTGACGGAGCGCCCAACCGAACGAATGAGTGAGCAAGCTCCCCTGGAGGATTCCCGTCTGCTCCGCTCGTTCTCACTCGGAGTTCAGGCTCCATCGCGTCTTTCATTTGTTTCCATTGCGGTCGACATAATTTCATGGAACTACAAAAAGCCGGAGCTTCTGCCTTGTCGCAAATACTCCGCGGCTTCGGAGGCTTCTGGAGAAGAGCTCGAAAATTCAAGCGCTCCCATTGTTATAAAGGGGGACGTCGTAGAGACGGGGGGATTAGAGCTCCTACGGAAATGAGATCGGAAAAGGAGCTTGACAAAAATTCCTGCGAACTTCTGCTTAACGTTCCGTTGATCACGTGATTCGGAAGTGGACGTTCGTCTGAAAGTTCGGGAACCGCGAGCGCTCTCTAAGCTCCGAGTATTTCAAGCAAGAGTGAGTCGGAAGCGAGCTCGGACTCGGGAGCGAGTTGGACACACTTCGGGGACGTCTGGGAGCTGTAGGAGTTTGGAGATGCGAGGCGGCTCGTCTTGCCCGTACAAAACTTGAACTGTTCCAGATTGCTTCGCGAGTGTAGCTCCTCTTTCCAGGAGCCCGACCGCGCGTCGCGCTCCAGGAGAAGCTCCAATTTGTTTTGTGTCTCGACTTTTAGTCATTACTCTTATTAGGTACCGGCGAGAGATACGGAGTCCTCTCGCATTCTTCGCCCCCTCCTCGCGAGTTGCAGAAGTAGCTCGTTCGGCTCTGCGGCTGGTGCCATAGACGGACCGAAAACCGGAACGGATGGGCCCTCAGACGAGAGGCTCGTGCGGGAGACTGCTGGCAGGGGACAGCGAGCGAAATAGACGGAAAGAAGAGGAGTTCTCCTAGAAGAGGGAAAAGAATTCGAATGAGACAGGCAGTCACCCTAACGTTCCGTGTCAAGCTGTTTTGCGAGCATAAAGGCTTCGTTTCTTAATCTTGTCCTTGGTCCGTTACAGACTCTTTGCGATGATTCCTGAGTGACTTCCTGCATCTTGCTGGGAGCTGCGATACATCTTACGAACATCAGCATGTCAAGCCACGCGACAGCGTATCGCTTGATGATCTACCTCGCTCTGATCACAGCAGCTTTTTCGCAACGTGAGTATCGCGTCGCAGATTCCCGGCATAGCATCGGTTTCCCGGAGGGAAATGCCGAAGGGAACCTGCGCCTTCCAGGAATTCCGGCTTGAGGCTTCTTTTTCCCTATTTACGAAGTATCCGAATACGAATTCATTCAGGCACACAAGAACCGGTCCGACGTCAGCAACAGTTCGCAATACATCCGACGGCCCGGACCGCGATAGTCGGCGACACGGTCGTTTTACCATGCCGAGTAACCGACAAGGTGGGAGTTCTCCAGTGGACGAAGGACGGTTTCGGTTTGGGGACCAACCGTAACCTGAGCGGCTTCCCGAGATATCAGATGATAGGAACGGACGACGAAGGAGATTATTCGCTACAAATCAGCTCAGTGGCCCTTGAGGACGACGCGGAGTTCCAATGCCAGGTTGGAGCCGTTGAGGGCATAAAGGGCATTCGCTCACACAAAGCTCAGTTTACCGTTTATGGTGAGGAAACAAGGAATCGACGTACCTATACTCTTGAATCGAAGAATATAGTCTTTCGCCGTCTGCCTGGAGTAGAGAATCGTCTCCCGCGAAGGGTACGAGCAGTCTTTGCTTCAAGGGAACTTTCTAGTCGCGAAGACCTTGACAGCTAGATCTAGGTCCTACTCTGTCGGGCGGGTCCTGCCCGGACGGAAAGATGGATCACTAAAACGCACTGTTTCAGCTCCTCCAAATCCGCCCAAAATCCTCCAAGGAGCTAACATCTCTCTGCGCGCCGGCGAGACCGTCAGTTTAAAATGCGAGTCTTTAGGAGGGAAACCAGCCGCTGACATGTACTGGATTGATGGAGACGGAAACACCGTAACGTCAGGTAGGCTCTCCTTGGATTTTCCGACTCAATATCCCTAACGCGTGGAAGGAACAATGGAATATTAGCGCTTTGTTGAGAAACGCTCGGAGGAACATTGAAGACGTGGAAAAATGGAATGGTTTCGGTCTGACCTCAATAGATCCTGATGTGATGGCGATAAATAGAAGAGATCAGGGAAAACTGGGGGAAAAAAACTGAGAGGAACGCAAGCAGTGGCTCTGAGTGCGAGCCCTCAAGAGGTCTCTAGTTCAGACTCAGAGCCCTCAGACTTGGACCGGTGCACAAGAAATCCAGAAGAGGTATTTAAGGTTCGGTTCCAACTGGTTCCAATCTAAAAATGAAATTTCTTCTCCCACTCTTCTAGGAGTGACCTCGAAGAGATCTCCTGCGAAGGACAACAAAAGAGAGAATTCTGAGCTGACGTGGTCCTTTGTGGCCCGCAAAGAGTTGGACCAGCGAAGGCTCACCTGCAAGGCGGAGAATCGTGCTCTCAAACAACCGCTTCTCAGCTCGATCCTTGTTCAGGTTCAATGTGAGTTCCGAACGACCAAGAAATCAGGAGAGAAAACGACGGGAAAAGGGGAAATCGTAAACAATGGAACTTCGGGACATTTCCCTCCATCCCATTGAAAAGGAGAGCAGATTCCATGGTCCCGATTTGTTGCTGACTATACTGGTTCTCGGTGAAGGTTCCCCAGTCGGGCTAAAGCTGTTGGCATGGCTGCGGCGGCATCGGCGTGAAAAGGAGCAAAAGTATGACTTCCTGTCCTTCGGGATCAGGCTCCCACGCCCATCGCCGTCGCCGGCCGCTTCCGCGGCTCATAAACCAAAATCTCATGGAACAAAGTAGCCGGGCGATGGAGGAAGAGGAGGAGCAGAAGTCTTTCTGAGTGGATCCTGGCTCACGGAACGACGTCTAAAGTTTTCTCTCTTTTTCTCTCTGATATATCGTTTCCAGATGCTCCCGAGATCACGCTGACGCCGAGCAGAAAAGAGATCCATGAGTTCGACACGGTCCGATTCGAGTGTAAAGTTTCCGCGAATCCCCCACCCGCCGCCGTGAATTGGTACCGGAACGACGAGCCCATGAAGGTCGACGAAACTCAAAATTACGTCGAATTGAGCAAACTCACTCGCAAAGACAACGGTGATGTGATATCATGCGAAGCCCACAATTCGGTCGGACTGAGCCGGGCCAACGTCACTGTAAACGTCATTTACAAGCCCCAGTTCAAAGCAAACGATAAGCCTGTCATGGCTCAAATCGGTGAGTATTAGCTACGAACGACTACATACGTATGAATGCGTCGACACATGCGACGTGCCCCTACGGCTGGATCGTGTCTGTAGGTGTGTCGCTTTTGCGTGTCATTTTCGATGCGCCCGCCCGCTCGCTCGTTATACAAAATAAATACTCGCATGCATGTACGTCAACTGAGCCAGCTCAGATACGGCCGCTGACAACGAGCACCGATACCAGAGCGACGGAGTCGACAACCGACGACAATGGAGACTGAAAACAGGAGAAGAGGAGATATTCAGCCGATGGCAGTTCGCGTGTACGGCGTTCGAAGCGAGTGCGTTGGAAAAGTGCCGTCGTCGTCGCCGCCGCCGCTGCTTCTGCTGCTCCCCCGTATTTAGTAGATAAGGCAGCGAAAGAGGTCTCAGAAGCTAGCGGGCGGATGAGCGCCGTGACGAGCGGAAGCGGGGAGAAATTTTCAATATTTCATTCACTCGAGCAGCTGTTGGCGCGCCTCACCCTTTCCTTCGTGGTGATGGTAAGGAAAGTGAGCGCGCCGCCGCTAGTGTGAATGAATGTAGTTCGTGGTTGATTAATGGCACTTAAAGAAAAAGAAAAGCTGCTTTAGTGGCTTGCTGGGGAAAAACTCGAGAAAGGCCTGAGTCGACCGGAACGTTCGGAGCCGATCCAGGCTCAGTCAAAAGAGAGCGCCGAACCGAGCAGATTGCGAAAGAGATCTGCGCTGGAGAGCCGCGACGACGACTCTCGCGGAAAAAAACGGGAGAAACTGCGCTAAAGTTGATATCGTATTTTCAGGCACCGAAGTGGCGATCAGCTGCGATGTTGATAGCAATCCGAAGCCGGAAATCATGTGGACGCGCGGAGGATCCTCAACGGTGCTTGGAAGACAGCAAGTGTATGTCATAAGGGAAATGACGTCCGCGGATGTGGGAGTCTACACCTGTCGAGCTTCGGTTCAAGGATTCCCTGTAAGTGGCGATGCATCGAATGCGTTCATCCACGTCCCCCTTATTCTTAGACCAGAAGGAAAGACTCAATTTTTAGATGTTGGTACTCATGTAGTTCTTGAATGGGTTTTAACTTCTTCGACCGCTGCCCCCCGCTGAGAATCTTCTTTCTATCGGTGGAAACTTCGATTTCCTGATTCCATGCCCCTTCCGAGCTTATTTATGAGCATCGGTCCGTGTCTTCGCTTCTGGCGTCCGGCAGGAAAAACCCGAGTATTAGGTAAACGCTGACGTCACCGACGGCGGTTGCGCTTAGGTTAGCTCGGCTTAAAGAGCTTTGAGGCTGTTTCTGACACCGGCGGCAGCGATGGCAACAAGGTCACCGGCGTTGCCAACGAGAAGGCGGCGAAAACGACGTCGACGACGTCGACCTAGCCAGCGACCGTGGCCAATTGTTATGCGCGACACCCCCGCTGATCGACTTGTCTTCTTCTTGTTCCAGGATATCACCCACGACTACCATGTCTACATCAAGGGAGCGCCGAAGGTCGAATCACCCGCCCTGCAATACGCCACTGAAGGAGCCGAGGCGAGGGTCCATTGTCTCATTCAGGCCGTTCCTCCGGCGACGAAGGTGCAATGGTTTAAGGACGGCATGCTCATCGACACCGAGAAAATTCGGGGTTACAGCATATCGCGGGAGAGCCTTCCGAGCGGTGAAAACAACGTGCTCGTCATCGAAAGGGCCTCGGCGAGCGATTTCGGCGAATATAACTGCTCGGTGTCGAACGTGTACGGCGAGCACTCGCTCGTCATAACGTTGCTCCGTGACAGCATAGCAACGACAATGTTAATGTTCGGGGCGGCGATCGTTGCGGTTTTCGTCGTTCTATTCGCGGTGCTCATGACGGTGTGCCTCAAGAAGAGGTCCCCGCCCGAAGGTGAGTTCGATTCGACTTTCTCTATTTGACGTCGACGGCAAATAATCCCTCAAGCCCACTTTAGAGCAAGAATTCCACCGATGGGATAGATAACGTTAATCGATTATACTCGCGGGCTACCGATCAACTTTTATTGCCTCGGGGCTCAAATTAGACTCCTCGAGTGAAGGAGCTCCGAGAGGCTTCGTGGGAGTCGTGCGGTGGCATCGACGCAAATCTCCCCAATGGTAGCGATCTCACGCTGCAGGAGCGTCCCTCCGTCGCGGAGTTCGAAATCTCCATAGCTAATCGTTCATGCGTTTCTCTCTTCCCTCCGGCTCTTCAACTCGGCATCTGCGTTCAAACTCGTCACCGCTCCGATTTCAGACTTCAAAGAGACCATGCCGAATAAACCGCTATCGAACGGCGGCGCGTTGATGTCCGACAAGGATAATAGCTCGTCTGGAGGTGAATCCGATATCAAGGTTGAAATTAGGACGGCGTCGTCACTCTCGAACACCGAGAACATCTCACCGCAGCACACCGCCATGGACAACTCGTGGGACAGCGGGGTCCCCCAGACACCACGACACTCCCACCGTACAAACGGCTCAACGACTACGCTCCGGCTCCCTATCAAAGCATTCCGGTCAAACCCGTAAGTGGACGACATCTCCGACAACGGTGGCGCCGGCCGCTGGAGGATCATTAGGCTCCTTCCAACCATCTAACCAGTCCAGCGAGCGTCCCCATCCGCCGCAAACATGGCTTCCTTTCCTCATGCCCAACTTCCCTCAGCCGGCGTGCCTTCCTCGAGCCTCCTCATTGAGTGGTCTGTCTGGCGATAATTGTCCAGAGCCGTCTCCAGTTCCCCACTCAGAGGCTTCGTCTCCCAGCTCCTCTCCCATCTCCTCCTCTATCGTCGTTCCGATGGTTCTCCCTCTGGCACGGGTGACTCCCGCCCCCACTCCCCTCATAACTAGTCGTTTATCGCATCCTGCCACCTACTGTCATACGTGTCGTCGCTCCTCGTGAGGCTCTCGGTCTCTTATCGGTTCTTATCTCCACCCCGTTCATCTTTGTTTGTTGGTCACGAGGCAGCAGGAGCGGATAACAAGGAAGCGAACAACAACAACGACGGCTAACAACGACAGACGCTCGGTCGTGTTTCCCCCCCCCCCCTCCTTCCCCCTTCCCTTTCCCGATCCCGTCCATTATCATCATTGATGAGTTCTTTGTGTGTGTGGCTGGCTGGCCGTCTGTGTGCGTGTCTGGTTTCGAATAGCGGGACGTTTCTAGACAAAAAACCCACCGATCCTCCCCATCTTCCTCAGGAGTGCCAACAGCATAACCATACGCAGTCGTCGCCGCCCCCGCATCTGCCGAGCGGGCCGCATATCCAGCTGGCTCAACAACAACAGCCTCCGCTGAACACTTACGGATTAAAACCTCCTCCTCCCCCTCCTGTGGCCGATTACATGAGCACGAATAGCGATTACGGTGCCATGGTCCCGTTGCAATCGTTACCGCCTCTGTCGCCGGTGCATAATGGCATGTCTCCTGTGCATCACCATCATCCGGGGGGAATAGGTGTCGTCGGAGGGGGAGGACAGTTGCAACTTCACCACATGCCGGTGATGACCAACAACTCGTTATACGCGACGGGCGGTTTGAGCGCCGCGCTGATGCTGCCTCAATATGCACCCGATCCCAACCATGCGTGAGTAAGATAACTTTTCTAACTGCTTGAGAGGAGCTCGTTCGGATCGAGTTTGATCGGACGAAGGAGCTCGACCAATGAGACAGGTGGTCCGGCAGGCGGGCGGAGATGCTTGCCTTTGCCGAAGCGAACATAGTCCGAATCCGATTAGCGTAGGCATAAGTCCAGCGCCTGTCTCTTTCCCGCGGAAGATCCACTCGATTATTATCTGACGGACACTTCGTAGAAGCACGTCTCGTATACTATTTTCCTACGCGTTGAGACTGCCGGAATTGAACGCTGAGGCGTTCCCCAGTGTCCGGAGGAGGAGCGCCCGCTCCGATCGGGAAGCGATTCCTTGTGATCTCCTAGTCGGGGAATTCCCTCCGGAAACTCAGCGAGCATTCCGCGACTCTCACGGCGCCCTCAGTCTCGGCCTCGGGAGACTTCGTGGCTCGCTCGCGAATCCGATGCGAGTACACATGGCGACTCTCGAACGGAAGACTCCACCGGGGTGCTCCTCCGTGAAGTCGCGGATATGTCGACCAGGGCAATTACTTTTGCTTCCACTCTGACCACCGAGATTACGCGACCTTCAGTGAACTCGTGTCGAGTCGACTCGGAGCGGCTCGCGATCCGATGAAGTATGAATTAAGCGTGGTGACTCGACACTTTTCCCGACACGGGTTCTTGGTGTTCCCCCATCGTTAGCTTCCGAGGAGGGGTTCATCTTTCCACGAACTCTGTGGGTAATTTCGTGGATTGCCGAACGCTCCACGAATCCCATTCAGGGAGGTGGGCGGAGATGAACACCGTTGTGGTCGCCGGGAAAATCGGTCTTTTCCCGCCCGGGAAAGATGTCTCGTCCGAGCTTTATTCGAATTCCAGATCGAAATCAGACCGAACATTTTTTTTCCCGCGCCAACATTTCATCGAGAGGAACGGTGTCGCACATGCGTGCGCTGGGCCACCAGCGTCGCTTCCGAGGCGCTCACGGAGAGCGCAAGGTGCGGGAACGCTGGAGTCGCCTGAGGTTTCTGATTGCTGGAAAGCTCGCCTCAAGACAAAAATTTCTGTCGCTGCCCATGAGTTTCAATGCGCGACGGAACCCTGTTCTGCGAAATCATCCGGAACGAGCACCGCTGTCCTCTAATGCGGCGCGCTGCTCGGCCGAGGTAACGAGAATCAGCGGCCAGTCCGCTGCAAACTATTAATTGAGATGAAAATTCCTCGAGGAATTTCGAGGCCGAGCCTCGACGTCGGAGAACTTCCTGGCTCGGCGAGCCATCCGATGTCAATTAAGGCGATGTCGTTTTTGTTCCTCAAGAAGTCAAATGTCTCTCCTTGTGTTTTTTCTCTTCGTTTCGGTAATGAGAGCGCTGAGCTCCCACGTTGTCCGAGTTAGTCCGTCGGACATCCAGCTTGCGGGACGACCAAAAAGATGGAAGCATCACGACTCCGGGAGTAATCTCCGGTGATGAGTGAGATCATTCTGACGTTTTGCGACGTTTCCTCTGACAGCGTGCTACCGACGTCGATTCGGCTCAAGGAATTCCTGCCCGTTTCCGGTTCGCTCTTGCAAAACTCCGAGTCATGCTTTGTTGCGCTACCTAATTTTCATCAGGCTGTTCCAACGCCGACGTTTTGGTTTTTCTTTCGGAGAGAATCCTCGTCCGGAGAGCGGGCTCGTCGCGTTTCGAAGACTTCCGGATGATCTTCCGCCGTAGGGTAGATTGCGAAAACGGAGCCAGGCGGGCCAGGATCCTTTCTCCGAGCATTCCGTTCTCAGTATGCGAATCAATAGTCATCTGACGAGAGAGTCTCAGCTCTGTTCTGGGCCGAATCGTTCATAAATCGCTCGCAGCAAACACGACTCCTTAAGCGGATTTGCAGAATTATGCGAAGGCCGGACCCGTCGGGTGAGAACACCTGCTTTCGAAACAGCGAAGCGTTGGGTGATATTCTAATTTGCTTTCAAAATTAGTTTAGCTCACGCGTGCGGACTGTATAGCCGGGCTGGGCCTCCAACAAATGCTTCGGCTCGCTTACTCGGACGGAGTAATCCGTGCAAATTGTTCCGTACGTTCAGCAGCGGCTACGAGGTCATTATTCGAAAATCGCTCGGCTCAGTCTGGTCTGTCTGATCACTATCCTCGAGATATTCCATAGAAGCGGGCGACAAGTTCCAAGCCGGCTATAATCCAATTTGTTCGCGGAGACAACTAGCACGGAAGATCCTTATTGGATATCGTAGATAGATAGCGTGTCGATCGTTCGCCTGCGCCCTTCGCCGCCGTATCGAATCCTTCTACATGGCACGTCGATGTAGGACAAAGGCTCACGGCACAAGCGGCTAGCATGAGCGAGCGACGGGCCAACGAGTCGAACAGAGACTGAATGTCGTCTTTCTGCAGCTCGGCCTCGTAGAGAGCGATAGGGAGGGTGACGGGTAGGCAGCGAAGCGGTTGGCAAGCGAATAAGTGGGGCTTCCTGAAATAATTACAGGTCTTTGTCGCTGAGCGAGTGCGGAAGTCTGCCGCGACCGTGCAGTCAAATGCGTATGGCTACAGCACATCCGCAGAATCAGCCCGCAACTGCGTACATTTCGTCCACGTTGCCGTATCGCAAGCCCTTGCAACAGGAGCAACAGGCGAACCCGCCGCTGAGTCCTGTTGCGCAGAGGAGGTTTGTATTCGTTTGATCGTGCATTTTTGCCAGAGTCTTTAGCTGCCACGGCAGCCCCGTCTTGCGGGTCTGTCGCTCGTACATCCAGACAGAAGCTTTCGGAGCTCGGTGAAGAGTTCCGGTGAACTTTGATGCCGAGCAAATATCACCGGAGCACTCTCGGTGATCGAAGAACGATTCGCATGAGGTGTGGGTTTGAGAGCGCTGTCATGATAATGAACGCGGGGATCTTCCGCGTGGGATTGAACGCCTTCAATTTGGCGAAGTTCTCCCTCATCCGTATCGGAAATATTCGAGCCGTCGTACATAATATCTGTCTCAGGAAGTCGTCCTCGGGCCGGCAGATCTGCAGCTGTCTCATGAATCCAAAATCTCGATTTGAACCTTGACATCCATCTCGGTCGTGGCAAAAATCGCGACCCCGCGAGGATTATGGCTCCGGGAGCGCTAAGGGTGCAAAGCTCAACGGTATTGGGAGGAGATAAGGATTCTAACGCTGGGAAATTTCGATTTTCAGATATATCACGGCGAGCCCTGCCGGACGAAATGTCTCTCAATTCAAGTCTGCTCAATTGGCAACCCATGTTTGATATATCGCCCTCTAAATGCCATATAGGAGGATCGTCATAGGTCGTTTCTTTGCCCTGAATTCCTCTCCGTTCCCGATCACCGCGCTATCACCGTCCGACGAGATCTTGGGCTCGACATTCGAACGCATCCTCTGACGTCCAGCAGTCAAGAGGAAGATTATATCGTTTTCTAGCGGAGGGAGGGATTCGACAACGCGGGATAAGGAGGAGCAGGTGTCTGGCTCGGAACAGAGCGGTCATTTTCGGAATTTCCATCGATCATGACGTAATGCCATTTTGAGAATAGCCACATGTAAAAAGAAGAGATTACGCCGTCGCCACGGAGAGACTTACTTGAATGAGAGGTTTGAAAAGCTGGAAACAGCCCGCCAGGTTTCCCGCTCTCCGATTGGACGGACGATGAATCGTCCACGGTCGCATCGGGCGGGGAAATGCCGGCTGATCTATTGTGTCAAGTCTGTGATTTAGGAGTGCAATTTCGTGTATGTACCGTATCGTATCAACACCAGGCTCCAGTGACTGAACGGAGGTGCAGACTGCAAATGACATTGACGAACAGTTGGACAGAATCCTCTGTGCTCGCTCGCTCGCTCAATCTGTAAAGTTCTCGGAAAGGTTTCGACTCTCCGGATCCCACTGAATACACGGCTAGTTTCGAAAACAGCTGTACCCAGCCGAACATCTCGTGGTGGTGCAATCGGGAACTGCCGTGCGCTTTCCGCCCGTTCATGACAAGCCGAGGAGTTTCGAGCGAAGTCGTTGGTCCGCATGCCCGCCGGTCGAATGGGTCATCTGAAGGGTTTTGGGACCCCGCCATACCATCCATTCACTGTTGTAAGATAAATGTATATATCGTTCCCCTAGGTAAACTAACAACAAACGGATTTCACGATAGACTCTATTGAATGAAGATCGAATGCGAGACTCTGTGCGGGTCGATACAGACCGAGACGCGAACTTCGAGACGAGTTTTCCGTCTTCGCATTATGAAACTGTAAATAGTACTTGACATCTTCGGAGGACTGAACAATAAAATAGACGCTTTTGAAGGAAACCTCTGGTCGTGATCCTCGTCCACGGGACAAACATCCCCCCACTCCGAAATTTCAGATCATGTCATCGCTTGGAAAGAAAAAAATGCGCCGTGGGAGACGCTCAATATTCTTTTTGGAGCGAAGGGGGCGCCAAACAAAAAAGCTAGAATCACTGCCTGAGCACTTTCAGGAATGTCTGCGTTGTTTCACGTTCCGAGCGACGAGCTACGCAGTCGTTCAAACAGAAATCCCCCGACCACCGCATTATTAGAGTCTGCGGCGGATCGCCATCTTTCGAATTTTCATTAACGAAGAGTTCCGCCAGAGTGCATTCATGAGAGACGCGAACGATCACACAGAGTTCCATCCAGCTGCGTTCTTTCCTCTAGAGAGGGATATTCACGTCTCGAGTAGTCCGCACGCTCCCGTAAGTACTCCCGACCGTTCCGATGACTGGTACGAACGAATCAATGATTCGGGCGGACAGGAGAGTATCTCGCCTTCGAACAGGATTTAAGAGTGCCTGCGCTTATCGTGCCATCAGCCGCAGCTTCCAGAGTGGAAAATAATTCCTCGGCGGAAAGGTTTTGATGGACTTTTTCAGCGAAGCACAAACACCCACCGTATTCTCCGTGATAAGAACAGGCTCTGTGATGGATATTCTCACGCAATCCGAGCAAACAACGTAGATTACTCGAAACCCCGGCCCTCCTACTGTGTTGAGTGTGAGAAGAGCGACTGTCAGCGAAATACTCGTATGGAAAATGATTCTAACAGCAAAAGAGTTCCACGCGTTCGTAGCGACTCGGGTGGAGACACAGCAACCAACGCACGCGTTTTGCGCGCTTCAAACACATCCTGCAGCCGACGCTACCGGTGACGTTCGTTCGATGCCTTGGAAAAACAAGCGCAGCTCCGTCCATCATGGGTCTCAGAGATTGGTCGGACGTCGAAGTAATTGTAGAATGGTTGGTGTACAGAGTGTGTGAGGAAGAGAATGAATTATTCCTACCGACCAAATCAGTCTCAACGATCATACAAGAAAAGCGCAACATGAGGCGTAAGCGAGCGGCGAGCGATTCGGACTTCGATTTCGGGCGTCCTACCAAAAGACGACGGAAGCGGACGCGGAAGGATTCAAGCCGCAATTCCGACTCTCACTTCGTGTTCAACATCGAAGGACCCGTGACGCTTGTGTTCGGAGAGGGGAGGATGCCTGAGATTGTGTAAGTCTCCGCTAGGAGAGCGCTACGAGATCACCCGACGATTTCCCGCTCGAGTCGCCACGAAATCGAACCCAGTCAATTATTATTGGACAATTTCTATTTTAATCTGCGCGTATGAATCAGGCGAGCGATCCTATACCTATGGGGAACCAAGCCGGACATTGATGTGTTCCTCAGTATGATTTACTCCACAGGAAATCTTCAGAGGCCGCTCACTCCGACGAGAAGCCCATAATCGTGGTAGAGAGCGATGCCGATGGAGCCAGAAGGTGCGTGCGGCGCGGCTAATTGTGTACTCTCGGAGCCGATGATGAGCACTCCCCCTGTTCTTTGGCTGCCGGGTTGCCCCCGAATATCGGCTGGCATGCGTAGACCTTAGTTAGACTCTCACGAGCCCGAGGATGGGCTCAGGAGCGGTTTCCCCGAAAGCAGGATCGGCTTGATGGCGAACCTATTCCCTGCCGCGGCTGCCCAGAGAGGACTCCCATAGAATAATCCGAAACCGTCCTATTACACAACTGTTTGTGTCTCAGGAGCTTCCCACTGACGAAACGCCGACGGCGGCAATGGACACCACCATCGTCCGATGAGGACTTCTTCTTCGCGCATGAAACTGAAACATGCATGAACATACCGATATCTGGACCAGACAAAACTTGTGCTGAAGGTCTGCCGGGGAAGGATGGAACACCCACGAATATAGGTCTGCACATGCAGCGTCGACGTATCCTCTCTAATATGGTCCGATCGAACAAGACCACGGATCTGAGGCTGTCTTGAAGTCATTAGTGTCTCTACTCTAGCAGTTTTCACAGAAAGTCCTCGATATTTTTCCACGAGCATCATACCCAATCCTCCGAGTTTGGTACTGAGGGGGAGCGCTCGATTGACACCTCGTGTTATATTTGAAGATCCCGGCTTTCCGATTGACCTTTCCTGTTCTTATCCATGTAATTATTCGCATTATTAATAGCTCTGTGAGGTTTCCGAGAGATTCGAAGAGCCGCCAACGCATACACAAGGAATTGTCAGGCATGTTGGTATTCTATGTGTCTCCGTCGACCAGGTTTTAGTCTAACTTAAGTCGAACTTGAATAAATTTAAGCATTTGGTACGATAATATAGTGTGATTCTGAGGCTAAGCTGGTTGACGATCCTGATCATAATTTTGAAATTCTTCAGCGCATTCGGCATGTCAAATGAAGGCCGTATGGCTTGGACAGGTCGCATCGACAAGATGGGCTTCACTGGTTGCCTGGAGAGCCCTGATTTCTCTCTTGGAGATTGGAAAACGATCTCGACTCCATCCCGAGCATGCTTCGCGGCGTCCTTAGCCTATCTCTTACCCGATGGGAGGGGCTGCCGAACTCAAATGCTTAAAAATCACTGATCCAGATCGAGGTCCGCTCACAGAGATTGGATATCGGAAAAGTCCAATCTGGCCATGGAAGGTAGTACGACATCTGCATGGCGGCGGCCGTATGATCAGAAGAGGAGTTCTTGAACCAAAAATGTATGGGCAAATCCTCCGAAACACGGTCGGAAGGATTCTATCGCTCCCCATATGGCGGTCGATTGTGGATCTGTGGTGGTGTTGCCGGGAGATAGCCCGCAAGGGGTGATGAGCGAATCGAGATCATTTTTTAGGATAGAGCATGTTCCCAATTTAGGCCGGGGGGCGAATCTTGTGCATGAGACAAACGTGACGGAAGCCTTCTTCGGAATACTCACGCGACATTCGGTAATCTATAGATGCGTCCCTCGACGGGCATGAAGCAGCCTTCGTATTTTCTCCGCCGGACGGAGGCAGGCCGATCATCGACTCCGAGCGCAACTAATCATTCGTATCTCAAATTCCTGGGGGTTGATTTTGTCGAAGGATGAACGACTCCCTTCCCCCTGTTCATTAGGGCAAGAAGGGGGCTTGGATCCGGGTAGTGAGAGAATTCGAGTTTTTCCCCCGCGTTCTCAGGTCTTCGTCTCCGGTTGGTCCAGCCAGATCACAGGCAGCTTCGTTTTCGAAATTTTATCTTAACTCTCATGAAGAATATTCACGGTCCAGATAGAGAGTACCGGACTCTCGCGGGAGTAGATGCTTCTCCCGCAAATAGATTGGAACTCGCATGGATGCTGATGAATGATGCGAGGTCGTCGGCGGCCGCATTTGTGAGTTTTGCGCGCTGTCCGGGAGAATTGTCCCGAGCTTCAGATTAGAACTCCTTTCGAGTATTCGTCCTGAACTCGTTCTCCGCCAACATCATCCCTCAACGGGCACGGGGCGAGTCTCAAAGAAAAGGTAGCGAGATTCTCTGGAGACTTCTCCCATCGCATCCCGCGATGCAGGTAGACGGGATCCCATGATTGACAAGTGCGGCAGGTCGAGAGCCGGCTCAATCAGAACCCTTGACAATCCAAATGGCCGGTTTCGAAACTTCCACAGCTGAAGCAGACGGATGACAGCTTGCCATTCTTTGGGTGGCTGTCATGGCATTAATCTGTGGTTGACGCTATGGAGGTCTATGGGAGTCCAGAGCGTCGTATGATAAGGATGCCGACTTCCCGAGCTCAAGGCTTAGGCTCATCCGGTCCTCCTATCCGGTGGTATTTCCTTGTCCGGGAAGCCGCTCAGTAGATTGGATTTGGAAGTAACGAAGGAGCTGGCGTTCCGAGACACTTGTGATCAAGAGACGACGACATCCGGGGAAGATCGCTCTGAGACCCCTGAGACGTTCCGCGGGAGAATAGGGATGCCATCATCTATTTTCAGCTCATGAAACTCTATATGATCTCGAAGATCCGACCAAGATATCGGGGGTGGAACCCATCGAAACACAAAATACAATCTGATGGGAGATCTCATTATCCCCATGTCGGGTTGGAAGTCCGTAGTTCCGACCTAGATTCCACCGCTCGGAACTTGACCGAGGAGTCCTTCGCTCAAACCAGGACCCCCCAGCGAAAACGCCAGCAAATCATCCCGGATAAGACCCAGTCCCCCGGAAAGTTGCCAAGGAGAAGTGCACTCGAAGTACCTCACACGGCGAAACTCGTCAGGCTTGTCGAATCAACGTAGAATCGCGAAGGTTGCCCCAAGCATCTCCTCGTCTGCGTCAAACCTCTGAGTGCTCACCATTAGGTCCCGCAATCATGATTTACTGCATTGGAGCTCTGTTCCATCTTGTGTGATGGACAGTCTCAAGCGGCGGCCCGACACGGAAAAGAAATAGAGTCAACACTCACGGCGGTTGAGGCGAGAAGGAAGTCGTTGGTGCTCTCCCGAGGAGCCTCAGTGCAGAGTGCTTCCATGATATGCATGCAATGAAGCACACCGAGATGATTCGGGACACGGATCTTTTCGATGTCCCGACAGTCACAAACTCGCGAGAGCGCCGAGTTCGGATCGCACGGTTCGCTTGGGGATCGCCCGAAGTGTAATGGGTTGCTGTGATGAGCAGAGCTCGAATGAATTCCCAGGGAAACTCTGGAGGGAACAACAAACACTCTCATTGTCGCTAGCGTTGTCGACGACATCCCCCTAACGAAGTCCTCTTTCGGATGCGCTCGAGGATTTCTGAATCTGAAGCATTGAGCAAAGGATTCCGAGTGGGACGAATTAGTTTCGAACAATCCGCTTGTGCTCGATCCCGATCCGACCTGATTCTGCTGGGTCAAAGAATTTCGTACAGATGCGTCTCGGGACTTCGGATGTGGGATTCATTCAAATTTCCCCAGAGAATTCAGAGAGGGTATACAGAAGTTCTCTCGAGGCGAGTAGACTAAATAACCCTCTCTCGAGCCCGTCATGACATCGGTTTCCGTCCGCAACAGGAATCAAGCCTCGACTTTCGTTCGGACTGATGAATGAGCAATGAGCACAGGGGGCCGCCTTCGGTGCGAAAATATCCATTTTCGTGAGTGTCTGTCTCTTTATTAGCGATTCGCTGTATCACATTCGACTGAAATACTATATGAATATATATCTATGTACCGTTTAATCTATATAGGCCCTCTGTTTGTAAATCCGCTATTTGCCTCTCCTATAACATCCGTCAGTCGAAAGCCAGAACACTGTGCCTCGGCAGCTTTGGTATCAGCGTAAAGCTTGTTCGGGAACATTGACCAATGTCGAACAACAACTCGATTTTACACCCGACCGGAGTTTCCTCGCGGTGGTCTCTCCTAATTGCACTTCATCATAAGAAAGTGAATGATTCTTCATTCGAACGGAAGGAGACATCAAGGGTCGCTCAGCCCGAGAAGCTTCCGAATAGTTCAATGAACACGCTCGGCCAATGAAAAAAGAAACACTCAGCCGATATCCTGATACCTTAGAGTAAATATAAGGTCATACCGGGAATAGAACAGCTCTCCGGGTATTGAGTACTTTGCCGCACTGATTGCACCTGAACTTCCGAGAGCATCGTCGCCATCACATTAATTGTACCCGCGATCTTCGAAGTGAAACAATAGATTCCTGAGAGAATCTCGAACCAAGGACAATCGTAACATGCGGAAAAAGATTGAACGAGATACTCAGAAGGGAACTTCGATAGCTAGAATTCGAAACTGATTGGAGCGAGTGTCGCTCTGCATTTGTACTAAATGAACACGGGATTCGTCACGGGCGTATCTCAACCATGGACTATCGAGTCGACCTTCCTCGCGCCCAGTGAGTGGGACCCTGAAGTTAGGGAAGATGCGCAGAGATTGTCTAGGTTGGATTCTGTCGGAGTCGAGACGCACGGCCGTGCATGACTCGATCTCCAACTCGATGGAGATGGTTCTTTACAAGGTTTCACAAGATGACAGATGAGATGAAATCGGCTTTAGGGTCCGATCAACAGTCCGTGTGACCATCAGAGTCCTCCAGCAACAGTCGGGTCTCTGCCGCGTTTCCTTTGTTTTTCCTGGAATTGATCGCGACGTTATGATTCCATGCCTTTGAAACCTTCGCCTTGTCTTGACATGGGAGTTACCTCCATACGAAGCCCTTTGTGCTTACTTGTTCTTCTTCTTGGTTTTCCCCGAAGGATTGCCTCTGTTAATGACCCCGTTCGGCTCGTCCATCATGCGTATAAGCATTTCGGGATTCACTCCCCCGGACGAGCCCCTCTCGAAACTGTCCAAGGGGGCAACACTGATGTCACGGACAGCTCTGAATTTACCGCAATTGTTCAGATGCTCATTTTCCAAACGGAAGAAATTCCAAACGAAACGTCTGAAATTAGAAGCTCCAAGTTTAGTATTCCCGATTCCGCCGCAGTTTCTTAGTATCGGAGCTCGCACTGCGAAATACTCTACGTGGATATGTCGGAACTTACCTGAAAACCTCTAGAGGTGAGAGAATCGTCAGCATGAGATCTGCGTGTATCAATCCCAATTCGGTGAGTGACAGAGAGAGGGTCCAACCGAACCTCAAGAGTAGATCTGCTACGATCGCAACGTAATAATACCATACGCTCGAGTAGACGATCTCCTCGCGAAGAAAGCGGTTCTCCCCTGCGTTGGCGTCGAACAGACCCCAATCCATCCGAATGTCCCACGTATATGTGTAGCACGAAGAAACAATCATCGATATGACCCACAAGTAGAAAAATGGATTCGAGCCCAAATTATCGTACTCGGCTGGAGAAAAAAGCATCGATGAAATTATTTCGATAGAACCTTGCCCAGGACCCGTCGAATTCCCCCTCGCGAAAGTCAAATATAAGGTCTGGGATGATTAGGAGAATTATGCCCGCGAGCTCCACGAGGTCTTTCTGAGAATTCCTGGCGTTTGCAGATATACTCACATTTGTAAAGATTGAATAATGTAGAGAATGTTATCGTGAAAAACGTAGTTGAGTATTTCCCCGCGTTGACTAAATGGGGGAACGCTTCCTTAGTATCCCGATATCGTCGCAGACACTGCGCGAAACGAAACCACGCCGGTAGACAGGACAGCATGGGTCTCAAGATGATGTTCGCAGGACTTTTCATGCATTTGAACGCATCTGAATCGAGAGAACCCTGTTAGACTCGCTTCAATAGAGACACTACTCCGGAAACACGCCATGCCGATGTTGCAATGCTCCCAATCTCCGGGGAACCTCTTCAGAAATCATAACGGCCTATACATAGCCTCTCAGCTCAACATCCACTTGCAGCATAAGCGATCAGATCGAAGGAGTACACTCGGATATAACCGCGAAAACAAATAGCGGTGTGCGGAAAATTTCGATGTAAATCCTGGATGTAAGGAGACTATGGGAAACCAAAAATTCCGGAGCTCTTCCGATGTCAGGTAGTTTGGAGAACAATTCTCGCAGCATTTTTACGAGCCCGTTAAAGCGTCAGTGCTTCAAAAACCCAAACGGAAACGGAACATTTTCGGAAAAAAATCCATGCAGTGCAATGCTCCTGACAGGTGGGAACATTTCCGAGCAGCTAGACTGTAGCAAGTCCTGTGGCGTCAAATCTTCTCCACGATGCAATTACCGCTCGGAAGAAGGTTGCGAAGCTCAACCGCCATTGAGCTCGGATCTCAAGATAGCCTTTCACCTGAAGCCACCTCATCGCCTGAGCTTTGAATTCATCGACGGAAATAGCGCGGAACGCCGATGGGACGCGATCTCGGCGTTATGAATAAGGTCATCAATTTTCGAGGAACGATTGGCTTTGAGGAAATCCGAGGCGGTGTTCGTACCTTCTTCGAGCGAGATCAGTGAAGGCACTTCTTTACCCGTGTTCTCCATCCAGTTGAAGTCCGTTGCGAAAAAACACACGAAGTACTGCGCATCAGTGAAGATCGGAACGAGGGAGTTCAATTGATCAGCCAGCCAGAAATCGGCGAAGTTCACGTAAAAAAACGGAGCGGCGAATATCCGACCCTGCAAAAATGATCGCAATTTTCGTTCTGCTCGACACTGTCTCCATGCACCAATTTCGCCTCGTATGCAGTCGATGAAACGGTAGACTTGCTGCGTCGGCTGAGTGAAACTTACCAGAACTCTTAGTAGCCAGAATCTGGCATTGTGACGCAACGTCTGAGTGGGATTCAGGAGAAAAATCAACATGAACAATACGAGTGCCAATGGGTTGGCATACGTTGGAATACCTAGCGACTGTGAGTATAAGAACGCAAGAACCGAGACAGTCCATAATACGCCGAAAATGGCAGCCATTTCCATGAGATGTTGTTCGCTCAGATGGTTCCGCGGATCGAGTTCGAAAATGAGAACGTGGTTCACCCCCGAGGTCCTCCAGCCGTAGACATTGATGCCGATCAGGAAGAGGAAGATCACTGCAATAAGATCGAGATATTGTTACAGAAAGCCTCCCTTTACTCGGCTTTAGATTTGGTGGAGTCGCTGTAACGCGCCTTTCTCGATAACATCGTGCCATGTCGAATTCTCGGCTATCTCTCCATAGAGCCCGCCACCATGAGCTCAGATCCGGCTAGCTCCCGAATCGCAAACGGGTGGCCATATTCGGCGGGCTCTCGCCCGCCGAGCCTTGATTCCGACTGACCGACACCTCTCATCCGTCATCAGCTATTTCTCGATTCCGCTCTGGTTTCTCAGCTCAATCTGTGCCTTCCCTAAACACGATTCCTATGTTTCGGGCTCGCTTGCATAGACGATGGGGAGTTCCAGGTGGAGACAGGGGACCGCTTTGCTTTTTTCCATCAGCTCAGCCTCAGCGACTCTGATCCACGGAAATATTCCGGGAATATTTCGTTTTGCTCTCTGAATCACAAGATTCGTCAACGTTTCCATCTCTCCGATAGCTCGCGAAAAAAAGTGAGCGATGTATTCGCGAGCAGATACTCGTCCGCTCATCTGTAAAGCGCTCAACCAATATCTACAGCCTCCCACCAACGAGGGAGGAAACTCGTTACGGCTTTGAAACGAAGCGATTTGTGAGCGCGTTCCAGACCGATCTTTCTCACTCAAGGAGAGACTTTCAGATGCTCAAAGCGGGCGAACGGCGGACGGACGGACGGACGGACTCTATCGAGCCAGAGCGACCGCAAAAGTTTCCACGAGCGAACAGCAATGAGCTCGTGCTTGTCAAAACACTTTAGCGAGAACAGCGTCGAAGAGATCTCCAGAGAGAACCTATACGTCCAGCGTGCGGGGCAGGCGAATCATACCGACTTCATATTCGAGCTTGGCATCGAGATAATATCGCGGTTCCGAACTCTCCGAGCATGGATAGCTTGGGGCCTCAGAAGTGACTCCAAGTGGGAGGAAGAGATACCGACGTATTGCGCAGTACAATAATTCCTCAGCTCAATCGGCGTTCGGAGAAAACCGCCTTCTCCGTCTGTCAAGTCGATGTGTAAAGAGCAGCACTTGATTTATGACGGAACTCGAGCTGACGATTAAAGTGGGACCTGTTCGGAACAACGACTCGTTGGGGACGGCTGACAAGGATACGAAGAGAGACTCATCTGAATCACAAGGCCATTGTCAACGAAGCCACTTGAGTCAGATTGGCCTGATGGCCCAACATTTGAACAGACGGAACAGAACGCCTCGCTGTTCGAAACCCAGCGCGATCGTGAGGCCGTGGCTACGGCTAACTATCAGTGGCTGCCGAAACTTCCCCGAGAATTCGTCCCCGCTCGACTTGTTCGACTCTAGATGGAGCATTCTGTATCGAGATTGGCTGACGGACTGGGGATGTCCTGAGATAGAGAATCATACGCTCTGACGTACCAACGAGAAAGCTCCCTCTGTACAGCCTGAAGACAACCCTCCAGTCATTCCGAGTCTGAGTGTAAACTGCCGACAGCGCGACCGCGATCATGAGGATGAGGCACGCGCCGAGAAAGAACCCCACTTTGAAGGTGATCCAAGGAGATTGTTGATCGTTGAGTGGGGGTACTCGCAATCGTTTCATGGCTTTCTGTCGATCGCCTCCTTCTAGCTGACTCGTTACGAGAGTTTCGACCTCCTGAATGATCTTGTCGATGTCTTTGTTCGTGTAGAATGTGGCCGTCTCGACGTAGGTCTGACGCCATTGTGCACCGGAATTCGTTCCTGGAAATACACAGATGACTTCTCATCTATTTGCGCTGAGGGTGAATGAGAGACAAGAAAATTCCTGAAAGTAAGATCGGGACGACCGTACTCACCTAACAGCTTATCGTGTTTCTTCAGTATCTTTCTGAATCCTGTGAAGTTGAGATTCTGATAGTTTTGGAGGAGTATCAGCGAGAGATAAAACTCTGAGAAGGCGAGCTTCAAGTCGTGAAGTTTCCGAGTGTGCGATTTGACTTCCTTGGCTTTCCGATCGAAGGGAGCGGCCAGCGTCGTTAGCGCCACGCTTCTGCAAGGATGAAGACGGTTCGAACGATGGAGGCAGAGGTCGCAAAAGAGGAAAAGACAGCAATACTTATTGTATATTCGCTTTGACATTTCTCTAACGTCCTGGCGAATCAGTGTTTAGGCTCGAGATGATCTACGATACTCACGCCGCCTGTCTGTCAGCAAGCAGGATGGGAGTGAAATTCTTTCATTAGAGATCGCGCTTTCGAGGAAGAAAGCGAATTTGCGGGAAGCTCTAAGCTTCGATGCCTAAATGGAACTCACTTGCGTTTCTGGTCGAACTTGCTGTGTCCTCCTTCTACTTTGGTTACGTAATTGTAGAGTTCAGCTTTGAGGTTACTGAACTTCCGAGTGGCTTCGGCCAGTTTTTCGGCGTAAAAGGTATTGATTTTCGACAGCTCCTTATCGCAATACTGCAAGAAGTCCTCGTCGAAGTTTGCCAGGTATCTTTCGATTATGCTCACTTCCACAACTTGAATGGGAGAAAGTGTGAGTCAGGATCGAATGGCGGTGTCATTCCATAAGATCAAATCAGTTCCGAGATCTGCCACGAACTCGAGACAGCGCCGAATCATGTCATTTTCGTATATCTAGAGTTTCCACGTTGATTACCTTCTGCGGATGGAGCTCTCTCGATCGCATCGTACAATTTGGTCTTCATCTCCTGTAGAATACGAATACAGAAATGATTCCATAATTAGACGATGCTTGGATGTGTCGATCGATTTGCCGGCTCAGATCACTAGCCTTCGACATTACATAAGCTAATCTGATCTGAGACGGCGTCCCGTGCGCCTCTGGCCGCTTTGGGTCTCCGCGAACACATCTACTTGATTGTCACACTCCGATGGAGGCTCAAGATTTATGTTACACGGGCGATTTGCTTGACTGCCCGGGATTCGGTAGGCCCAGCTCCGAGTTTGACGATGAGTATCATTGCGATGGCTACCGTCGGAAAAAAAGAACTCAAGACCTCATAAAGTTTATGGCTGTACCAGGCCGCGGAAGCCAAATTGTTTTAGTTCGAGAGACACTGGGCGAATGGTGCGAATTAGATATATGCCTCCTACGCTTCCAAATGGAAATATCTGATCATGAGGTTTCTTGAGCGCAGACCAGGGCAGCAGTTCAGGCATTGGATCTCCATCCGCTTCGCCCGATTCTCGACGGGCGAATCAGATCATCAGAAGTATGGTGCTTACTCAGAGCCCTCTTGATGCCTTCCAGAATTCCCTGTATGGACGACTCTACAGTCTGGCTGAATCGGCCGATCGTCCTTCATGCTCGTGATGAATTTATCCATGCTTTTGCGGAACGGTCTGATTCTCACCGTTCGTCATATGGAATCGTCTCCCGACATTTCGCAGGACAAGCCACTTCTAGTGTAGCTCGGTATACGATCTCGCGACGGTCATCTGAGCTCGGATTGGCGACACCACGACTCCGATACTCCGAGTCCGCCGAAGGCTGCTCAATACGGACTGTTGAGGATCGTGCTTCTAGAACCTCAATGGCCACAGGTATCAAGTCATGAGGTCTTCTCGAGTACATTGATCGGAAATGACATGTGATCCAGATAGGTGAAGGACAGCATATGCTCACAAGATGAGTCTGACGAGATGCTGGCCGATGGTCAGGGCCACAATGATAACAACTGACCTCATCTGACGGAAATCAGAAATACAAATCGCCGGGGGAGCCATCGCGAAGTGCTCCGCCGAATTTGATCCGAATCCATGGGGCGATTATTATTAGGAGGTCAGATGATCGCACTCATTTTCCAAAGTTCTCTTGAGTGGTATCCTGCGCGAAATTTCGCAGCGACTCTTCCCCAAAGCGCTGCGGCCGGAATCTTGAGTCGAAATTCTTCGAGGCAGTTGGATGATTCCCTTTAGACTTTTTCCTTTGGACAGTCAATCATCGGAGCGCATAAGAAATTCACTCGGAATTTCCGAAACAGAATCCGGTTCGCGCAGGCGGGGAAACGCCTTCAAGCAGCATATTCAAAAAAGCAGTCCCTACGGATTGAGAGCGTGACGTTCGCTGGAGAGCTGGATCTCTCCATCCTCCGCAGACGCTTTATCGCATCTCTCAAGTTGCCTCGGACCTTGAACTCCAAGAAATGGAGCTGTTCTCTGATTCACTGACTTCTCTTTAGACCCACCTCGTAGAGGATGTACTGTTTCCGCCATTCCGGCGTTATGTGCGCTGCGAGGTGCTCAGTAAACTTCATATTGCCCTTCTGTTCTGGAGCCAATACACGGCAACCGAACGGGACCGCTTCACCGTAAGCACATGGTACTCCACTGGTCACTTCCTCCAACCAGCTCCTCCACTTTACTTCTCTCTCATAGAACAACTATCTGACGGAAAGAGGAAAAGCGCGGGACTTAAACGACGGAAGGTGGAAGGGAGACTCCGGAGATTCGAGAGCAGCTTCCGGGGTTTCGAGCACAGATCTTTGAGATGATTCCGTGTCATATCTTCCGGCGTGGTTTCGCGTATGCATCTTTCGGAGGCGGAGCGCTCGAGTACCGCTGTCGGGTTCTCGCGTACAGATCTTCGAGGAGGTTTCGCGTGCAGGTCATGCGCCGTGGTTTCGCGCGCTGATTCTTTCGAAGGGTTTGAGACAGGTGTCCCACAGACTTCGGAGCGGAGCTCGATGGGGTGCTTATTACGTCAAGCACGGGAGAGAAAAGCATCTTCGGCCTCAGGGGCACTTCACCATGATCATTGAGATTGGAGTTTGATTTTCGGACATAATGATGAGATATATGCAGTATGCCAATATATGAAAACGCACAGGAATCCGGGCCCGAATGATTGGGTATCCCCCTTATATAATAAAACAGTAAGCTCCCGACTCGCCGTAACATTTATCGGTGCCTATTCCTGCTCGCTCCCACTCAAAATTACACTGACAAGATGCGGAGCCGCCTGAAGGAGTGTAAGATGTAGTTTTCGGAATATGTATATATGTTCTTATCCGAGAAAATCACCTTTTTCCACCCCGGTCCGAGTGGTGTTGTTCGTCACGGCCCTCTCCACTAACTCTCTCCACCAAGCAGTTCGCCGAGTACCATCCCGCTGCCCAAGTACTAAACTACTATGCTATGCTGTTCTATGAGAAGTACTTCGCCGAGTACCATGTATACATGAAGCGCTTCACAGCGAGAGGGAGAATGGCAGGCTGACATTCGATCCGGATGAACCTGCTATATCACCTTTACCATTCGAACTATTCTACGAGAGCTGAGATGTACTTTTCGGAATGTTTGATCATGTTCTTATCCGAGATCCACCAAGCAGTTCGCCGAGTACCATCCCGCTGCCCAAGGATTAGCGACTATGCCATGCTATGCTATGCTGTTCTATGAGATTTAGGATGAGATTTAGGACATATACATGAAGCGCTTCACCGCGAGAGGGAGAATGGCAGGCTGACATTCGATCCGGATGAACCTGCTATATCACCTTTACCTTTCGAACTATTCTACGAGAGCTATGCTGTCGTCATCATCATCGATTTTCTTCCTCGAACTCTATTATCTTTTTCTTTGCTAAACAGCTCAAGCTCAAGAAGCAGCGCACGCGGGCAGCCGTGAGGGCGCTTCGCGCCCTCACGGCTGGTGTAGTGTATAAGAGCTGACGAAATACAAAATGGGATCGTCAAACCCGTTCTGACGCGCGTACCATCGATGAACTTGCAATCTCCATTGCGAGCGGAGGAGTTCATTCATGGGATATAGTCTCACAGCGCAGATCATTTAATCTTCTGGAAAGAGTCTTTGGATCGGGGCATTAGATGCTTTCCAATATCCTAATGTGTTCTAGCGAGGCTAAAGCGTATATGTATCCTTATGGTATCTCAAGAGGCGCCCTGAATGTTTGCGCCATTACGTATACGTCGCGAGTGTCGCCAAGCGAATAGGGAGTTTATCCGATTCTTGCAGGCAACAGCATGGGAATATCTGGATGATTCATGAATATATGAAGAATTCATGAATCCAAGATTCGACAAGATTTAGTGGTGAAACCCCGGCGCTCGGAGCCTACGCTCTCGGCATTGGTTCCAGTGAGGGTTTCCGACGGCAAGCCCCGCACAGGATGCGGTAGCATCCTGATGAAATTCAGGATAAAGTCGAAGTTCGAGCATCCTCGCCAATTCCTCACTCCCCGTCCCTTTCTTGCTCGCTTGGCTTGCTCGATTGTGTTGAATCTCAAGGATTCTGTCAGCAGCGGCAGGCCAAATCGGGTCACAGACTCTGGAGTCCCTCAGAAATCGATCGGATGCGTCCATCTTTGATGGCTCGAAATACAAGCGATGGCAGGGGTGATCAAATTTCATTTTCCGGCAACTCGAGTCGATTGATCGAGACGATCTTTGAGACTACGGCACTGAATAATCCTGGCTGTATGAGTTCGAAAGAAGTCTTGGACGTCTGAGTCTCTAATCCTCGTCTTCGGTACCATTGTGTCTGATAAAATATCATATTCCGATTTCGAATCTACGGAGTCTACGAAGAAATTAGATTCTTGAGTAGACTCCGAGATCGTAGCGTCTCCTGCTCCCGAGAGTCCTAATATTAAGTCCTTGAGCTACAGAAATGCCAATTCTGAAGCGCCTGTGAAGTATTTCACAAGGTTTGCTATGTTTTAATGATCGATTTTTTAATTATTTTGGAGAGTTTCAATAAACAGATGAATGGGGTGCCACATTATACCGGGGAGTGACATTATACCGTTGGAGATCCAGGTGTTCACGATCGCATTGGAGCGGAGCAGAAGAAAGGTGAACCTATCGAGATTCGAACCCATTTCCACTGTGATCTATATCTATAACATGAACGGTTGAGACAACGGAGACACTCCGAACCATGAATAGAGTCGTTCCGAGATCGCTCTCGTTCCCGTCACACAGTCTGATTCGTGAATATCTGTAGAGTGCTCGCGCTCATAGGTTCCGGGACTTGCCGAGGCTCCCATCGCGGGAGCGGGAAGGGGAAAGTCTGACGCCGTAGGTACTCTCACCTCTGCCCCCTTCTCTCTTACCCGGGAGTAATTAGATGCATCAGAGATAGCAGTCAACGAAGTTCGCTTCCCATCTCCTATACCATGTATATTTGTCGTTGATGCCGACAGATAAAACTTCGATGAAATAAAACGGAAGCGGAAGTTCTGACGAAACCCATCTCTTAGCTGTCATTTATGTTGCTCTTGGTATCGTGTCGAAATCGCTGACCATTCATCAGATTGAAGTCTCCTTTACATATGATGTTCAAATTTTCCTTTGTGCGACAGGCGATGAGGGAACTATTTACAAACATGTCGCTCGATTGAGCATTTCTCCGAACATCGCATCGCCAGGGATTTGTCACTATACGCGAATATTAGTTCCACTAATATGAGGGGAAGTATCATGAGCTTCTAGCCTTTGAAGATTCCTCTTGACTCGATCCATTGCATCAAGATGCGTCAGCGACTCCGCATTCTCCTTCTGTATCCAAGGATTCTCCAGGTGCCGTCGAGCGAAATGGGCCGACATCGCGAGTTGCAGGAAGCACGTTTCTGCCCATAGTTAAACGACGTCTTGGTACCAGTGGCGTACGCGGCATTTGCCTCCGGAAGGGGGAGGCTAGATCGGGTCCCGCATGGGGCTGGAATGTGTTTTGGGGATTCGCTCCTATTCCATCTGAGAGGAGGCTCCAGCCCGTTTAGTTCTTTCTCTGCGTACGCCTCTTGTCTGTACACCCTCGTATGACATGTTCCCCGCATCTAGCGACCCGCCGATAATTCCGGGTGAGTCCGGCATTTATCGATTTAGTGTACAATCCGATGATCTTGATTGCGATCGGATTGATCGGATCCCGATTGCGGGTAGGTCGGAGAATTGAATTCATCCATCTCAGAAACAGACAAATATCGATGAAGTCTTCGGGAGTCGCCAGAAAAGGTATGTCTGTATTCTGTTTAATCGGTAACTCCCAGATATCTGCGTCTATGTCATCGATTCGCGGCTTCAACCGCACTTTGATTAGGGCTGCGGTGAGCAGGACGGACGCTTGGAGGAGAGCGAGACGTCGCGTCACCCGGTGCAGCCCTCAGGTTCATCCCCGAAGGCCATGGAAGTCTGACAATCCTCCTCGGAGAATTGCTCTGGACGATATTTCATAGGTCTCGATGCATGGCAGGAACAGGGCCTGGGCCGCCATTCCAGCCGCGAGCTTCATGTCGACAATCGCGAACGGAGCTTGCGCTATCCGGTCCCTTATATGATGGGAAGTCGTGTATAGGGGGGGGGTTTCGGCGGATCTCGCTTCAAGGAACTTCATTTTGCAATTATCGTCGTGGTTGATGCTGACGATGTCGGTAAGGCTTTCTGGAATTGTCCTGTGCGCCCGATCCTGAGCTTCTGGATGAAGCGCCAACATGTCATGGCCGGGCTTCCGAACCCACTGGTGGGAAGCGTGAACGTTTGCACCGCGTCCGTGAATTCGGGATTCGTTCCCTGTTTTTCTAGCCACAGTCCGAGGACATCGATCTCTTTACATGGAAACTGTCTCTGCCTCCGACTTGTTTTGACCGACGACAATGGTGAAGAAATCCATCACGTGTTTCGGAGGATAATGAGCCGGTACGTATTTGAGGAGCCAGGGAAAGGACAGCAGAGGACTTATTCCAAACAGAGCGCGAAGACAACGTTGACCACAGATTGATTTCGCGGGCCGTTCGCCAAGGTGGCAATCTCTTCGTCCGCGGAGCCTCGAGTGCATTCTTATGGGTTGATGATGTTGTTCTCGTGAGCGGCGACTTTGTATAGTTTCTCACCTATTCGTTTCGAGTTGCCTTGCATTTCCGGCACCATGGGTTCCAGTTCTGCGGGCGCGAAGCCAGGTGCGGTGAGCTTTCCGACCGTCCCCCAGGCTCCCAGTTCTGGTAATCTAGAGAGAACATGCTGCTCTCTCATAGTTCACCGACAGTCTTCACCTCGATCGATACCTTGTGGGCGTTCATGAAGCTTGATGTCATCAGTTCCGGACGCGGAGCGCTGGTGCAAACCCCTGATAGGTCCCGTAGACGAATCCATATCCCCTGTTTTACTCGTCAAGAGATTTTCCTGCTCGTTTCGAACGAAGCCACTGTTCAGATGCTGTGGATAGGATACATTAAGGGCGCATTCACAGCACGGCCATAGAGGCCATAGCCTCCGGGGCGGATTCCAAAGGCGACGGATCTCCGCCGCATTCCCTCTTCCTAGGAGAGTTCCCAAACCAGGTTCTCTAATTTTTTAGCCTCTTCGACCACTTCTAATCAGCCAGAAAGTGATGACGCTGATGTCGTGGAGAGGAGGAGGCCACAATCTCTCTCCAGATTTGAAGGACCCTCCACGATCACATTGACTCCAAGGACGATTACCGAAATACCCTTATCTCCGTAAGCTATAATGCCAGCAGGAGCACGACATTGAGAAAGATAACAGTATTGAAACAGGGTCGGGGCGACGAAATCTGCATGGATCCTCATGAGCCAATTCCTGGTGCAGCTCCTGGATATTCATGTAAAGCGTTTCCCGGATATCTATCCTCCAATGGCTCGAGTGCATTGGCACCCGAGTAGAACTCATTTGAATGATTTGATATTCCTTCCTACCATCAATTTATTAGCAGTTCAAATTCGATGAATGTGGAAAGAGGAGCTGTTGCCGGCACACACTCTTTGTTTCAACTTTCCAACTTCAACTTTCCAGAGACAAAGTTGAAATTTTACATAATATCACAATAGTGATCAGATACGCAGAATCTTCCCATCCCGAGCACCCGATCACAGCCCTCCGGCGTTTCCCATTTTCTCCCTTGAAGAATCGGCAATGCATGATCATCATGTCAGCGACTCGACCACGGCGCTCCCACAAATCCATAGAAGGCACCATCCGGAGAACAGAACTCTGTACCCGAAATTCGATTCGTTTTCAGAACACCGATTCTTATATTAGTAAAGATCACATTGAAAATAGGGTAGCTTCGTTCGCCACCGTTGTTCCCTCGCAGATGCACCACTTTTTTATGTTATCCAAAACTAGAAGGAAACAATGATCAGAAAGCTCTAGAACTCTGGACAATTAATATACCATCGCGATGTGGTGGCGGCGGTGTTATCGTGCGAAGACAAATTGATTCATCCTAGGTAGATCACGGACCCTGAGCCTCATTTCCCGAGTTTTTCTCGGATGTGTCGCTGAAGGAAGTTCCCGACGTGGTAGTTATAGGTCCCGGGGAATTTCCGGAAGGCGAAATGAGAGCCTCGTTCGAAGCAGACCACTTCAGGTAACACGAAATTTGAGACTCCCTGCAGAAGCAACAGTCGCTTAGCGTTTGCTTTCTCGTCCCGAAACAGGGAGTTTCGGGACGTTTCTTGAAATATGACCGAAGCGGGGAGATGGAACTCACTTCAACGGCGAGTTTCGCTTTGGTATCATCCTCGCCTTCGTAGACGTAATAAGTTTCTTTGTGGGGATTCCCTATGAAACCGGCCATTTCTTCAGAAATAGCCACGTCGATCAATTTGTCCCGTTTGCCGTACATGAGCAACGACGGAACACCTGAGCGGAGAGAAATCTTCAAATAATCGAAGCCTGCACTTGGACATCTCCGTTACGAGACCATCACGACCAGGCATTCGACAGCATATTCCTCCTCCCGCTCATTCACCATATAGATAGACACCGAGCTTACCTCTCTCGTGTAGCTCCCTACACCACGGTTCGGCGTCATCGTAGCCACTCTGCACCATCGTTATCATCGAGGTCACGGTACCAACGGTGTCGGTGGACGGCTTCGAGTAAACTTTGATAATACCGACAGCCAAACCCATCATGATCTTTTGTACGTAGGGTTTGCGGAAATGTCTGTTGTACCAGTGGAACAACGGCAGGGGACTCAATTGCGTGAGCTGACGGCAGCCAGCCGGAGCGAAAAATACCAGGGAATTCACTTTGATGCTTGAGTTGAGAGCCACCTGGATCGCCGAGTACATTGCCGACGAGTGACAAATCAACACGTCAACCTGTCGGAGATGATTTCGGATGAATATTTTCTTAGGTAATTTCCTCCACTGTTCGAGATTCTGATTGCTCGCTCCCCGAGATCGAAAGAAATCTGAGTGAGCTTTGGGACTTCTAACTTACTTCATGTATTCCGAGGGCTTGCAGATACGACTGCAGCAGATCTGTCTTCTCTTCTAGGGAGTGCCAGAAATTCTGAGTCTGCATCGAGTAGCGGAGATCTGCGAACGGAAGGGGAATCGGTGAGCAGATTGCATGACTTCGAATCCGTCCGTCGATAACCTACTCGGTAGAATAGCCAAGCGTTCAAGATGCTGCCCAAGAGCGAGCTCCTCGAATCTCTTCGATTCGACAGACTCAGTCAGCGGGAAACCGACGCCGTTGCTATCGGTCACTCGTGTGTGCCGATACGTGCTCAATCGCATTACGAGTGAGAGAGATGGATGCAGATTGGACGCATTGAGTATCAACCCTACACTGACGCCTTCCTGTCGATGCAATTCCTGATCAAAGCTTAGCTAAGGCAGGGGTTCTCAATCTTTTTTGCCCTGCGGAACCCTGGTGGGGTTCCGCGGAACCCTTATTATTGGTTTCGGACTCTATCTTTCCAAATTTTCCCCTCAATCACCTCAAAACCTTCGACCACGATCGCATGAAGTATCCTGCATGCATTAGGGCTTAGAAAATTCATTCCAATTCGATAAAATGAATAAAAGTCTGAGCAGCCGAGCAGGGGCTCGCGGAACCCAGGTTGAGAACCGCAGAGCTAAGGGATATACAGTAAGACCTCGCTTATCGCGGTCAATCGGTTCCGGAGGCTTCCGCGATAAGGGGGAATCCGCGAAGAAGGATTCGGGTATCCTGGGGAGTGGTATTCCGACTTGGAGCTTCAACGCTCTCAGCTAATAGAGGACAATTATTGTTCGAAGAGTTATCCTTTACTTCATCAATAACCAGTCTCTGTGGTAAGCTAATATGTCACTATGCACAGTTCTTGAGACTGTACGCTTCATTGACTACATATAAATTAGGGCTCCTTCTATCAGTCCAAGTCTATTATTCCCACCAACTGAGGACGTCTGCACGCACCGAGTTCTGAGATGCCGTCTCTACTTTCAGAGCTCGCATCAATCTCTCGGGAACCTCTCCGAGCATTCTAACGACTACGCCAGGCATTGCTCGCAGTATGCGCGGCAATTCTTCGTTTTCCATAATTTTATGCTCGGGAAAAAAAAAACGCGATATAGCGAGGTCGCGATGAATGAGGTCGCGATAAGCGAGGTCTTACTGTATTACCTATTCCTTCGACTCTCTGACAACTCACCCGGGAATGTTGGAACAATAACATTTGCTCCAATGTTGTCCATAGCCGGGATAAGTCCATCGAAGTCACGATGTGTCCCAGGCGATCCATGAATGGCAACGATTGTGGGAGCTTCTTTACGGCCTCTGTCGAGCCCGGTGTGGATAAAAGGCACCTGGCGTAGGAGAAAGTCCTTGATGTCCGTCTTCTTCCGCACCTTTGGGATCAACCCGAGGACAGCTGGGATAACAGAGTAAGACCACAAGGTTCATTGAACTTACGTCGAGCTCACAACCATTCGGATTCACGCGTTCCCAGCCTGGCTTCGATCGTTTCCATTCAGGGTACAGGTCCTTGCACGCGAGCACCTGGAAAATCGAAGGTCTTTCAATGTTCCCTCAGGGTCTTGAATGATGAGAGACGTTTATTCTCGAATCACGAATTAAAAGAGTTGAAACGCTGTGCGTCATTCCGTCGATTCCTGTTGCGAGTGCTTTACAAGTCTATGCTACCAGCTGCAACTCTCTGTATCGGCGAACAAGCAGCGACTGCTGCCATATGAGTTTGTTGACGATTCGATTGAGGTGTCTCCTTCTCGACCACGGACGGGCATAGGGTGATCCGGAGGCAACGCTCGAACGTTAATCGATTGCGTGCCTACCGAGTTTCGGATCGGATAACATATGTAGGAAAGTTTGACCGGAGAAACTAAAGCGTCCGTGGAATTCTCCAACTGAGCTGATGCCAACACGCTATCCAGGACTCGCCAACTCACGTCGAACGCGTAGCCATGCGGAAACTGACGGAGACCGCCGATCTTGATGATTCAGATTTCTTTGAGCTATCCGAGCACATTCATTTTTCCTTTCGAATTATCTCGGATTACCAGTTCCAGAATAACTCACTTTTATCGTACGCTCCTTATAGTACACCTGTTTCTTCTCGGTCTGCAATTCGCTGATAGGGCGCATCCGATACTTCCTATCTTCATTTATTTGCGCGCTCTGAGGCTTCACAATGGGTTTCGTTTGAGCCGCGACGGTGCTCCGCGATATCGTGCGAGCCGAAGTGCACAATATCGCTGTGACGTGCATCTTACCTCAGGCTTCCCGCGTGCCGCTCGAATTATGTACTGGAAAGACCGGTAGAGCTTAGTGACCCGAAGTAAGAACCTTTGAGCTGAGAGAGATAACGATGAGGTCAAAGTCAAAGGTTCCAGCACTATCTCTCCCGGCGACCTTGGCGCCAAAGGCCGGAACGGCGTCTTCACCTTCGTGCCAGTAGAATCTCTTCCAATTCCGATCCGGATAAAGAAACGGCCCGGAGCCCAATATCGAGCTCATCCAATCGATACCGTTTCACCTATCGATTCTAATGATCACCGACTTTTATCGGTTACCGATTTTTGTATTTTGTTAGCTTGGAAGAAGTCGAACGTTAATGGCAGGCCGCCGCAGTAGACTAGGTGACAGCTCGAAAGTGCTTTCTACCCTGGAGCGCCGCAAGCAGTTCAATGGAGTTAATACTCGGTGCGCCATTGTCCCTTCCAATTCCACCATTCCGGCGGCGGGCTCTCTTGGACTGGAGATAGCGCGCGCTTCGAAGACCTTTCTATCGCGGAAATCTGGGAAGCGGGTTCGGTTGAGGATTCTTCTTTCGGTCCTCTCTTCTGCTTGGCTCCGGCATTGCCTACACCCGCGAGATCGGCGAACAGAACGTCAACACGAAACGCCGGTCGAGGCGAAATCCTCAGTGCTCTTTCTCAGAATATCTCATCGCCGGAGGAGTCTCTCGTCTTCGGGTAGCCAGCGCGAGATTCTCAAACCGATGAGCTCTCTGTACGCCCGCTCGGTTCGGATTAATTAAGGGATACACAATCGACTGAGCTCGTTGATGAGACGACGCCTTCAGCGGACGCATCGGGATCGAGTTGCCAGTAGAATGCAATAACTAAATGTAGTACAGTGACGGTCGGTAAGATGTGATTATTACGCGAGCTCGGCTCGAACGCGCTGCTTGACCTTGGAAGAAAAACATGTGCCCGTTTTTTCTGCGGCGAAATGTCGACTTATGACGCCAATGCGCAGAAGCCAAGAGTGAGCACGGCATCTCCGACTCTGATCGAGCACTTCCAGCTGGGAAAATCCGAGCGAATATCTCGATCGGGTCCGAGAGGTCTAACTCGCACTTCCGAACACGGCATAGATTTTCTCTAATACAGGTCATCCGCTGATGGAAGTCCGCATACGATGAGTAGGCATCCGCGTGCCAACGATTCACTGAGAGGAAGAATATTTCTGTCCTCCTCCAGCCCGCATCCTGCTTCCAATCATCTGAACCGAGTCGATCTCTCAGTAGGAAACTGTGGTAGTCGTCGCTGGGCAGACACTCCTTCGCCGCGGGGTCTTCTGTTATCCGTGGGACCGGTTGGGGGACCGGGGCGACTATTGACACTCACCAAAACTATCACTCGAGAAAACCGCCGGCATCGACTGTTAACCAGTAGATGCGGAAAAAAGAACTTGTGTATTTCATCCGCGGAAACTACAGTGGCCCGCTGTCGTGTGCAGTGGCGAGGGTATCGGAACATCGAACCATCGTTCGGAGCGCCGCCTGGTGCGTCTGCGCTAAAGTTCTCTCGACTTTCCATCAGCTCTCCGGCCACTGTCATCAACACAACGCGCGAATCTGCCCTACGAGACGGGAACGGTACCCGGGAGCAACTGATGGCTGAATTGGAACCGAAGTCGCTGTCAGAATTCGGTTCATAATTCTCGAGTAGAGCTCCGAACGAAATTCGACGGGAAATTCGATTGTGGCACCGCGGGATCATCTCGGTGGCGAGAATTAGAGAGCGCTGTGAGATGCGTTTGTGCCTGCCGCTCGAGAAGCCGCAATCCTCCGCCGTGAGCGTAATGGTCGCCGAGTTCGAGTCAGAAAAGCCGCTCGCTCTATACTTCACTGTAGTTCCAGGCAGTCAGTGCAGACGACGGCCCTCCCTGAGGGCTGGCTACCGGATTCTGGTTTCCGGTCCAAACAATCAGGAACCCAGTTCCTGTATCATCACTTCTCACGTGCTGTATCGTCTCTTCCGCTTTTCCGGGTGAAGGTAGCGCGCACGGGAAAAAGGGGGGGGCGATCGTTGCCCATGCAGAGGCGTGAGTGTACGCTGTAGAAACTTGATTCCAATCCGGGTCCGGTTGAGCGGTTAATCTGGACGCGAGTCTCTGCGATCCTCATTTGTGAGAGGGTTTTTGCCTCGATACATTCGAGGAGCATATCGATTTGATGGAGATCGCAGCATCAGGCTCATGCGATGAAAGCCCACGGCTTTGCTGCAGATGGAGGATTTGAGTACATCAAAGTCGGCCGATCAGTCGTCGGGATCGTCGGATTCAAACCCTTGATAGAAATAATCTAGGATGTGTTCGGCTTCACTTCCGCGTATCGCTCGGCGGCAGGGGTAGGCGGCCGCTCGCGGCGAACGGAGCTCGGGTTCGGGGTGATCTCCTTCACGAAGGCCCCATCGTGCCGAACTCCTCCACTGAACGAGGTCTGATGGAAACCTCGGTGCATTAGATCAATCACTAGCTCCCGTGAATTCTCGATCTCTCTCAGATAGAATGGGCAGCCCGTGGGGATCGAATGTTAATCCAGGGGGTTCCCGCTGTAGCTGCTCACTCCAAGTCCCCGGGCACAGTCATAGCTGGTGCATCTTTTACATTAGATATTACTTATCCATATATTATAGTATATGATGAATCTTATGATGATTCTTCTTAATTGGACAGGGTGAAAACTATTCGCGCCTCCCGATCCGCGGCGATCGGAAATTATTTTCGCGCTTCGCTAAGCGGATATCATTAATGTGGCTCACTTCAAGGGGATAGATGTCTAGTCGACAGCTCCCGAGGAGGGATAATCCCCGAAGGTCTGAGGTCACCGAGTGATTATCCATCGGTCTGCGCAAGACCGCTTAGGAAGAGCTGATACCAGCGGAGATCAATTACCCCTCGAACATCGAACAGTTCCCGGCTCTCGATTGTGACAGTCGGAAAAGAGAGCTCCAAGACCTCAATACTAGCCGAGAGAATAGGATGGCGAATAAAGTATTGAAGGATCGCCCCGCTTCCTATCCAAACCATGAAGCTATCATCATCACAAATGGTGAATATTTCGTCGGACACCTCGTCGGGAGTTCCCTTTCATTCAGATGGGACGAAAGCGACCTGTTGCTTGGTGAAATCCGGAGTTATCGTATTTGAAGATTTGAATATGGAATCCGACGAGGTCACTATGTAGCCGGCGTGCTACGATCCGCGAAGATCCGAGCCTTATCTTCCACTCCGTCTTACACCGTTTGTCGGAAGTTAGGTGAAGCTCGACCATCAACTGGGTATTCTACTCCATATCCGCATGCCATGAACTTTGTCCCCCGGTGTGGTTGGTTCCCTCTGACTGATAGAAGCGAGGGGAAACTCAAGGAAATGACGCAGCCCCTATCCCCGCGAGGAAAATACGGGCAAGGTCTTCGATACGGGCAACGAATTGCCATGCGGAGTTTTCATACGTGCTCCGACAACACTCCGGCGAAATCGGGGGGATGGGGGGTGGAAACTTCATCCGCAATGATTGTCTTCTGCATGCCACGATTTTTCTGTCGCTTACAGGAGCTCACGCGTGTCGGTCAACGGCGTCAGAAATGGGGGGAAAATACCTGACGCTTTGAAAAACGGGAATGGTCATGCCAATCAGAAGAATCACAATATGCGCGTGTGATGCTGCAGTGGGTTATACTTCCGAACCACGTATGCTCTTCTGAGTACAAACGCGTAATCGAGGAGGATGCTACCGCCCTGTACGACCTTCGATTAGCCCCCGGACCTGAAGTCTCTTCGTTCTCGGGCTTTCACAGAGCAGGCGCTCTGCGGAGAGGTCAGCGACAGAACAGTCCGTGACCATACAGGCATCGTCGGCCAGCGCGGAGCGCAGCATCTCGAAGCCGCAGTGTCCCCGCGAGTATGCTCGGGATGGATCGTTGGGAATCGAACAAGCGGCTGTTCATCGGTTGGCATCAAAGAGCGTAGCTGGAGCGATTGCATCAGAGAGTGAAGAATTTTGGAGGCCTCCAATGCACGTTTGGTACCGTCCCCGGGGAGGAGGGAGTCACGGATTTCAACCTTGAGTAGCCGGATGGAAAGCCTGGGTCATGTCGCAATACAGACGATTGATCTGCATAGAGACCTGCCACCATGGAGGGAAGGGCCACCGCGAGAGATCATATTTTGAAAAAATTCGTCAAGCGGGCGATCTACATTTTCGGGGAAGGTGTCGTATCGTCGGATGCTTCGTGAATATGTAGGCGAGGTGAGTCAAGTCCAAATCGACCGACGTCGATCCTCCATCATTACCTCACTCTGATGATTACATCAAACCGGAGATAGCTCTCTAAGATTCAATAGATAAGCTTGCTGCTCGCTCGGTTTCCGGAAGAAAGTAGAGCTCCGGATGAACGGTTCGTGCTACTGCCGTCATGATCTGACGCGGCGGGATCTCCCACAGGAATGCGATTCGCTCCTATGACCTCATTGGGTCTACTCCAAGCCCCTCACAGGCGACCTCAAGTCACCGCTTCACTCGTAAGGATTCTCGACGATGAGCTCGAGAATGATCCAGACTATGGGCGACTTCCCGTCCTGGAAGAGTGACGATGGCTGGCTTTCCCTCAGAAAAATTGTGTCGGATGTCTCTGAGAGGAGCCCCTCTTAACTAGTGAAATAGATATTAGATCAATAGAGCGAAGACAAAAGTGTTCCAGTACTTCAGGTGAAGGGTTTCATTTCGTGATGTTTCGTGACAAGAGCGCATTGTCGTTCCTTCCTTCCACCATCGGTTCACATCGAAAGCATCACAGACGTTTACTCTTACAATGATTTCGTCAGCCGTGATCGATACGCGGTCTTACGATGTCGACGAGCCTCGTCATTCTGTCGAGACCGACGACCATAACAACAAAATGCCATTTTCGTCACATGCAAGCTCGTTGGAGAGCGGATCTTATCAACAAGTTGTGGAAAGGTCAACATTCTTCCCGAATTTTCTAATTCCAGCGTACTTTAATATCGTTCTCCAGGTAGAACTCTTGATCTTAGTATCGGAGATCTGTAGGCCTTCTCGATGAATGTATGCAAGTTTGTGAGAGGTGAATTTCTTCGGTGTCTCCGTGGATACATATTTGAATTTTCTGACGCGATTTGTATGAGTTCCAGAATCGTTCAATCAGTGAGTAACGAATGTTTTCAGAAGCGAGACGATATGGAAGTCGTCTTTGATTTGGTCGAAATATTTCTTTCCCCTCATCTCAAAGCGATTAACATCAATGTTAGCGACCCGATTGAAGTCTTGATAGTTTTCCAGAATAATCTGAAAAAAACGGGTGAGATCATGGAGCATATTCCGCCATACAGGTGAGGCAAAGGCTCGGATGGTTCACACATACATTCATATTCTTGAATATTCTTGCGATATTCTTGCGTCGAATCCATAATCACATACACACATATGCGAACTCACCTGAGTGAAGACGTGTGAGGCGTGAGTGAGGCACGCGTTGAAACCGGAGTTTTCCGCGGCTGTTTGCTCTATGATTTCGTCCGTGAGAAGTTTCATTATGACGACGTTCTCCTCACGGCTAAGCTCGAGATCGGATGCAACTTGAAAGATATAAGCGACTTTCGAGTCCTTGAACGCCTCTCGGAGTCGTCGATCCACCTGATCGTGGAGTTCAAGAACTGCTTCGAATTCATCGGAAAGACCTTCAATCTGAAACGAGGGAGAAGCGGCTTGAGATCTCACTCCGGTCAGTTTTTTTTCACCACGATGAATGCATCACAGAAAAATTATGTCGAGATTATTTGCAAATTCTAGATGACCTCAGGTTAGGTCAGCTGTTCGGCTTCCCCTCAGATCTCGAAGGGAACCTGTCTAATCCATGAGGGATAGAATTTCATCGGGGCAATATTCACCTCAGCTTCCACCGAAAAATCAAGCGCTGTCATGACAGCCAAGACTTTTTGTGTCTGGTAATCGACGATGACTTTCCCGAGACATTGTTGAACGATGTCTTCCCATAACTGATGATTCAATTTGACGTGCTGTGAGCGAGTCGATCCGCTTACGGATCCTGAAAGTTTAATCGCTCTATTGATTGTGGCATATCCAGGCCCCACAGAGCAGAGCGAGATGCGCCTTCCTGCCTGGGGTTCGGCTGTTTCCACAGCAGGACGCAGCCGGGTACCCGAATTGTGAGCGAGCTTCGCGGTCCCTCCTTTGACCCGCTGAGCATGGCCCTGCTCGCCGAGATTCCTCTTCGTGAGACTTCTAGGGATCTTTTAGAGCAGGTGTTCCCTGAAGTTTCGGAATTGAGTCTCCCCACTCGGCGCCTCCCAGCTCAGATTTTCTATCCGTCGTGAGTGGGCGATCATCGAGTGCATGCAATGATTGCAAACGAATAACTGAGCGGACGACCGATGCCGGCAAATCACTATCTCTATGTCTCCGAAGAGCAGCAACGAGAACGGAGCTTGGGACCCGCATCGGATCTGTGGCGCGGTCCGCAGGCGTGGGCAATGAGATCGGAAAGCCGATTCAGAACTCCGTTTCTCGAAGCTGTCTTCCAGGGGATCTCCCGCGTCCCGCGGTATATTTTCCGAGCCTTCTCCGGGGGATCCGCCCCGCTGTTCGACGCCCTAGGCCTTGAGTATTTTGAAGATGGTTCGAAGTGATTAATTTATAGGGCCTCATTTGCGGGGGAACTAACTCACCGATGCATTTATCAAGCCAATTTTTCTTCGAGAAGGCGTCGGCGATTATGTCGACACATTCATCCCTTTCGACGGACTCGTCGAGTATCCGAACGAGGAATTGTCGGTCTTCGGGACCGACAGACCTGATGGGCAACGTCTGACGTATGATATCGCAGATGCATAGGGTTCTGGAACATATTCGAGAAGCGGTTATTCCTGAATAGCCGAAAGCGTCGAAGAAGGCTTATCGAAAACATCGGCGGCGGCAGTACAGAGCGATGATCGAATCAAGTTTCATGAGGTAAATAGAGGTAGACGAGGACGCAGGAGCAACCTACTCACCTATCAAGAACGAACATACCGACGAAGCCCATCATTTCGAAGTCTTCTGATATCAGGGCTAGCTGATCGACTGTTGCGCCGTACTCGCTGAGTGATTTGTCCACTTCGAAGTCATCGATGCTTACGTCGACGAGTCGTGCCGCCATAGCGAAAAGCATTTTAGCGCCCTCGAATGAGCACGCTGTCACAGGCATTTCACCAAGTTTCTGCACACTTTCCCTGTAAATCGAAACCACCAGACACTGTGACTAAATAACCGACATGGGGTAATCCCAAACCGGGGACTCGAGTACCAAGACTTCAGCTCGTAATGACCAAATATCAATATGACGAGAGTCGTCTAAAACCGCCAGGATGAGCTCGACAAAGATTCGTTCGTTGGATCAAGTTCCTCAGCTTGGTGCGAGCACGGGCTTGAGCGATAGTGGAACATAGGGATACCGAGGAAAAATTAGTCTGGAGAGCTAGCGGGCGATTTTCCCCCTGGGTGTCAAGCCGTCGGCGCGAGGGATGTTACGGGGAAAAAATTGCCAAACTGAAAGCAGCGCTCAAAAAGAAGCCTGACCAACCTGTAATCCTCGATGTACTGACTTGGCGTCCAAGGCCTCTCGCCGACTATAGGAAAAAGCTTCGGATTCTCTTCAGGTTTGAGCTCTTTGTAGAGTTTGTTGAAGAGGATTGGCCAGTAGACCTCATGTTGCCGATAGAAGCAGATCAACCCCCCTCGGAATGTGTCTCTGAAGACGGCGACCTCATTGTGTCCTGAAAATGAGGGTCTCTCATGAGATCCAAGGCGCCTATCTTCGAGACACAATATTGTCGGGCATGAAAGTTTTATCGATCTTCCGTGACGATGATCCTTGCATGTATCGATTGATTGATTGATCCGTTGATTCGTTGAATGATAGATCGATCAATCAATCAGAATTCGATGGATCATCAGAACTCACCTAGGATATCCGCCACGATGTCCTGGATTTTCTGCAAGGGAGTCCAGTTGGCAACCGCGTCCGAGTAGAACACGCTCTCTCCGCTGCCATTGCCTCCCAGTCCGGTTTTCATGGTCCTCGTGTCACTCAAGAGCTGCAACTCTCCGCGTTCGACGACAGCACGACAAGTGTCAATGGCGATACACTTCTGGGATTCAGGGAGGCCTACACAAGCGATCTCGGTCGTCTCTTGGCTTGTCAACATGAAGATGACCTGGAGAGGGGAATAAAGAATCACACGAATGCTCTCTCGAGGCATCGCGTCTGAAGAAGCCCCTCCAATATCACAGGGAATCGTTCCGACAAATTCTGGGCCCTCTGAGTCTCTTGGTCCTCATCGAGTCGAAGGGGAATAACTAACCTCTGTGTCGACTCCCGCAAACGAAGACATGATGCCCTGATAGGTGAGCCTCAGCGGGAGAGTGTCACCGGAACAGGTTATGCGTTTTATGCTTTTGAGAAAGATGTGTTTCGCCAGTGGAGTCGTGACTCGGAAGTATGTCGCCAAGTCGCTCAGTTCATCGGGACTCACAAACAAGTGACAGACTTTCTTCTCGCTGCAGAAATCGGCGATCTCGAGGAAATTCCCTGGAACGACCCACCACGATCAGGGGACTGGATTGAACCTCAGGGAAACATTTGCGTCCCGCATCCGCGCTCTCTATATTCCTCGAGCAAGCCTGGCTTCACGACTCCTAGGATAGAGTCTAGGCGAATAAATTAGCAGGACCTTCTGGCGAGGGACTGTAAGCGCGCGATTAGAGGCTACGTCGCTCTCCAGGATATACGGAACAGTCGACTCGGCCCTCCCGATGAAGGCGTATCTGGGGGAGTTTCCGCGAGGAAAATGCTTCCTAGAGGCTATCTTCGATCCGAGCGCTGCTTGCGAGGGTGTTGTATGCAGCCCGTGGGATCAAAAAAAGGGTCCGGAGTTCGAAGTTTGGAAGCGATCCGTCGCTCGAGTAACCATTTGCCCGCGGCAGAGCCTCGCACATATGTCGATGTACAGAGCAGACTTGTATCGGCTGTATCATGTCAAACAATGCGCACTTCGTCGAGACTGGTACAGAGTACGCAATATCAGAGCCAATAACTTCAGCAATCAGACCGGAAGACCTCGCAAAGGCGCTGGGTAGCAAGCAACGGCTGCCCCGATAGTCCACAGTGTATGCCGCGCCGCTTGGCCCCGCATTCCAGCCTGCGTGTCCGCTCGACGTGGTTGGTCGTGCCGACGGATTGGAAGCTGCTCCTCTACAACACCAATCGAAACCAACTGCGATCTTTCTCAATATCCTTTGTCCTGTGCAGCGGGGAGGCTGTGATTACCTACGTCTTCGAGTTTCCTGCTGCATCTCTTGCACGATAAGGTGGAATTCGGTCGACACGCAGGCACGTAGTCCGCCGACAAGGAAGTAACGTTGAGGAAAACATCTTTCCGGTGCTATGGAGGTCCTAAATTCCTTCATGCTCCCAGTCAGAAGCATTAAGAGTCGAATTAGGCTCTTCGTGGAGGTCATATCCAGTTCCGACTCTTATTATTGGGGCGGCGGGACTCCCGAGCCCGAATGGGCTTCATCGATTATGCGATTAATTTTTGATGCCCGACCCCGTAGTACCATCGACCCCGTTGGCGCTCGTGAGTGGTTCGCTGAGCTCAACATGACGGATATTCTCCCCGTTCAGCCTTTTGCGGCTCGAGGATATTTGACAACCAAAAATTCATATACCCATCGCTTTAGGGCTATAGGGAGCAGAGGTGTTCCGCGGTGAGTCAGCCGTCGACGTAGACCCTGCGTCCGAGTACCGATTGCCGCGAATTGGAACACCGCGCCGCCCAATCGAGGTAACGCTCCTCGGTTCCTGGTTCTGGTCCGCTAATATGCGGTGGCTGCAAGAGGATGCGGCTCGAAGCGACAGTACATAAGGCGACATATGTACGTGGATTTCATGGTCTTCTCGAAAATGCACGGAGGCGTTTTTGTCGCACCGAAGATTTTGAGTTGCCGCCTGTTGGGATCATATTAATCGATACACCGCAAACACCAGGCGAATCATGTTTGAGAGCAAACTGCGTGGGAACATCGGTCACCTTGACCGGTCGGCCTGGTGGAAGCTGCCGGTGAACAAAGTACTGCTGTGCAGTTTTCGGTGAAGCAGTTCGACAATGCACGCATGACAAACAGTTTCGCTATGAGCCAGTTCATATTTTCAGATCCAGACGGCGATGTTAATGGAACAGGAGAAGATTCCGGGCCTTGCTGTTAGTTTCGGCACAAGGTTGTCGAGATTGCCTCTCGATGTAGCGGTGGACTCGCCAGACGGGAGCCCGGAGCCTTTTTTCCTTCCGGAAGACCGGTCCTTTATTTAGACCCCAGGCGGCAGCCTCGAGAGGAGACCTCAGTGCCCAGTGTACAACGTCCACGCCCACTCCTCGAAATAGTGCTTGAAGCGGTCACGTTTGCGTTTGACTTCGCCTATGACAAAGAGCTAGAACACGCTGACTCAAAGAGCTCGAATATTCTACCGCTGACTACGACATGAAGCTGACTTATGATCGATGATAATGAGGGCCCCTTTTTTTCGGGCCAGTCGAAGACCCCCTCTCCAGGATGCAGTGACGGAATTCTGGGATTGTACGCCGTCGTTCGTTTGGTCTCGGGGAGGAGGTCCATTTGATTCCAGCCTTGTTAGCTCAGGCAAAGGATTCAACACGAGGAACAGGAACGAATTCATCAGCCGTGATTGTGGATCAAAAATCCACCGGCAACTGATGGAAACGGAACACGCCATGCGGAGCCAAGTCGAGGTCTGCGCGGAAGGGACGGGCTGTACCATGCGATGCAGCTCGGCTTCGGAGCTTCATTCAAACGTCAGAGATCTCGAGTATCGTCCCGCCATGGAGGGCATGTACATATACCTCTCTCGTTCTCCCGAAGTCTGGTAATGAGGTGCTATTGGTTGGCTCCTGTGGTGCCTCCGACTGCAGCAGTAGCGTAAACTCTGAATGGGTCGTCATGTCGGGAAAGCGGTGGAAGTTCGCTCGAAGCCTCTGGCAAGTGTTGTCGGGGGCTCGTTCCATTGCCGTGTTTATTAGTGTGTGCTCGTCATCATCATGAAAGCCTCATGACTGTCTAGCGCAGATTTATTTTCTCTCGGTTTGGTATTGACAGCAGCAGCAGCAGCTTCTTCTCTCCACAGTAAACACGCCGAAGCGGCCACAATCTCGGGGCTTCGGAGGATTACGCGCATTACGAATCTCGGCATTAGGCGCGGGTTTTTCTAGCGATGTCGTCCATGGCGACACAAACCTCGCAGCTCGGGAGAAGAAGCCTTCTATCCCCAACTCACCGTTCTCCATTTTCGTCTAGGGGATTTCAGGGCTCCGTCATCGTGGAGGGCCGTCGAGGAAATTATACTTCAATGATGAATATAATCCGATCAATTATTATTGTTATGGATCATCAATGAACGAGGAGACGAAGAACAGAACCAGCAAGAGGGAAGAGGCTCCTTCCTTGTTCCCCGCTGGAGAAGAGCTCTGGGCGATCTACGTTATGTAGTCTCTCCAGAGAGCGTGAACATCTCGTTGTAGAGCGAGACGGTCAATCGCTGTTCGAGCCCGCGTCACGGGAAGCTCATCGATCTCTATCACTCGAACACTGTCTCGACGTCTCGGCCCGGGTATCGGATAAAACGTGCATTCTATCGAGTCGGAGGAAATTCCGGGTTTCGATCGCCATCTGATGTTCGGAGAAGCTCCGTGCCTTGCCAGGGAACCTCGGTGAGACGTTCCCCGTGAATTTCGTTCATCGGGAAGCAGGCCGCATATCTTATAGATTCAATGCTTTCGAGGAAGACCGCGCAGGTCGCGGTTCCGACCTTGAATCACCGTGTGGACGGTGCTGATTTAGAGCTGCGTCAAGTTGCGAACGCAAGTGATTTCGAAAAGGCAGAGAGAATTTCTCTGTGACTCCGAGCTAGGATCTCCGGCAGCCCGTTCGCCTCGCCGACAACTTTCAAATTTGGAAGACGACGACGACGGCGGCGGCTCCAAGAGACAGCAGCAGCCTCGCCAGCAGAAGAGGAAAGAGGTTGGCAAAGAGAAGAATGAGCAAAGCCTGATTTGCATCCCGCTCTGCGGCGTGTTATTGAGTTACTTCAGTTTGCTGCTCCGCTTTCGCAAGCGAGTTGCCTCGCGTTGCCAAGTTTCAACTCAAGCAGAGCGAGGAAGGCGCCCAAGAAGAATAGCGACGAAGCAAGACAGTCCCTACGAACAAAGATCAAAGCCTTCCCTCAGTTCTGATGGGATTCCTCCCTCGATCGATCGCGGCTATGAGCAACGCTCGGCAGAGGTGAAACCCGGAATCGGGAGGAGCCTCGCAGAAGATTCCGAGCGGACGCAAAGCTCGTTCAAGGCGAACAGGAAACTCCATTATCTCGGAACTCGGTCTAAATTTTCTCCTCGACTTTCATACACGGCGGTGGCTGTCGTTAAGGCAACACGACAGACCGGCTCATGTTCGTCGTGTTTTCTGAAACTTTAAACCCGGAGGGCCTTCCTCCAGAGTGCGCTCGCTGAGCCCTGACTTCGGAGGCGGTAATTGTGTTTCGGGGAGGTGTTGCAATTCGTCGCAACGAGCAGCGAGGAGGCATCCCGCAGGAAGTTTGAGCGCTTTTGATTCAATCTCCCGCTACCTCTATCCATACCCGCATTCGGTTGATAGAGCGGCGTATGTTTGTGTGTGCATTAGGTGGCCTGCTGGAGTTCGCGCAAAGGAGTGTGAGCTCTGCTGTTCGAGTTCAAACTCTCTCGTTCCGCTTATGTTCGTAGCTACCATAAGCTCAGGACATAGCACTTGGACGTAGCAGCCATCGAGCGGGCCCGCCGGCAATTAATCGAGCAACTTTGCCATCGCGACCCCGCGTAAGAGTGCTCTGGTTATACGCTTCTCCAATCATGGGAGCGAGCGCTTACTAACTGAGCCTCACTGGTCTTCGAACTTCCACGTCTGCTGTCGATCGATCGATGACACTGGGCCCCGTTGAGGATTGTGCCTTGTTTGCAGCCGTAATTATCCGAAGGCCTTGTTCCTCCATGGAATGTTCCCTCGGGAGGAGGAGAGTTCGCTCAATGAAGACTGATGCGGCTCTCTGGGGTCTCAGATTGCCGCAGCTGGGAACGCGCGGGAGAAGTCCAATCAATGAGCGAATGTCGACCTCTCATTGCCGCGCCTGGACTCGTGAATCGTCACTGAGCGATCGGGACTCGGAGGAGCCCTCCTTCGGAGAGCTTCCCATCAAAGATCCAGACGCGGTTCAGGAGAGAGGGAACTACAGGAGCCGAATTTCCGTGGGATTCGCCAGGGGATAGAGGATAACAAATTCTTTCCTCCGATGTCGATTTGGCTTACTCGATTCTGATGGAACTCACCTCGGATCGAATACGGAGGCAGAACTAGAGGTGCCCCCTTCAGCATCGCCGATAGTACGTGGACCCAGAAGTCCAGGTCGTGGGTCGGCTTGAGGGTGAGCGCGTTGTCCTGGGCAGAAAACGCGTACTGTTTCCATTCCCACTCGAGTCGGTTGTGGAGATCGGTCATGGGCACAGTGGACCCGCTTGGAGTGACACAGAAATCATCGAGAGCGATTCCGGTAAGAAGCGATAGAGGAATGCCGTTTGGATTGTCCTGAAATTCCGGAGGTCAGCTCATTGATTCGCTCGGATCCCGCAGCGGCGGCCATTGAGGGATCTGTCGAGAGCTATGAAGGAATGTTCCCCTTTCGAGGCGCGACCCGCTTCCGGAATCAGCTGCCCGAGTGCGACGAGGTCGCTGTGAAGATTAGCTATGTGAGGAAGAGCGAGAGAGAATTCGAGTGAATGATTTACTCTCGCGGTCAACGCAGTCCTGCCGGGAGCGTGACCCGATTGAGAACTGAATAATTCCACTCGTCTTATTTGACGGGAACTTCCCTAGGCTTATTTTTTGTTTACACGGTGCAAGATCCAAGGCCCCGCAGTCCTTGGGCCAGCGAAGCCCAGAGAATATGAGGTCGCAAACAGATTTGGCGTGAAGCCGACCGAACTCCGACCGGGAACTTTCTTTTCTGAGCGAGGACTGTAAGCCGATGTGTCGCCTCCTAAAACCTTAGAGCTTGTCAGCCGGCAGATAAACAGACCTGGTGTTCGTTGCCTGTGTTGAACTCCATGATGTCTCCGATGACGAGCACGTTGCTTCCTTCGATAGTGCAGGCGTCCGTTACCAGAATCGAGTTTGCGTCGAGGCTCGATAGGAGGCCTTTTTTCTTGGTCGTGTAGTGTCTGAGTATGGGAGTTCGTCCTGGAATTATGAATTGGGTCAGATAATGTTCTAAGCTTGAGAAGATCCCTATCTAGTTCCTGCTTCGGAGCACCGCTCCAGAGCCCGAAGAGGTGCTGTCAAAGGCCGAGCCCGACTGTTATCTCTGACGGGAGCGCATCGATGCTGAACAGAACACCGGGGTGAGAACGAGGCAGAGCGCGGCCTTGCAGGGAAAACAGGCGCGGTCTGGCCCTGATTAGGGAGACTGCAAAATAATCCTTTTATTGGCAGATCCACGGACGGTTGCACAAGAGGGAGAGACTAGAACGTGGTGGATAATCGGGGCCGATAGCGAAGAGAGATCGGTCTCAGCCAAAGCAACCCCCTCTCCACCCCCCTCCGACCCCCTCCCCGACGATTTCCGCTGTCTTGAAGTCAATAAAAGCAGGGGTATCTTCCGCATCGGTCATTTAGCCCGCTCCTGCACGGGGGGACGCTTTTCTTGCGCCGGCAGACGCTTATCCTGCACAGGACGAGACGGGGGATGAGGAAACGGAGAGAGGGGTAGGAACTCTCGGACCCCACGTGGCCAGCTGATCATTGAGACTTGAACGGCCTTCCCGAATTTTCTACACCGACGCGATGGAGTCACTAAGCTATTAGTTCCACACCCCGCGCAAGTAACGGGGCTGTGCCTCTGCTCTAGAGTCTGATCCGAAAGAGGAGTGCACCGTGTCGCGCCAAATCCGATTGTTATGACGGGCCGGCTGTTGTGATGACGGATTCTCCTTCCGTGGCGACTTATGTATGTAGTTTTCCGACCTCGACCCCCGGACGTGAGGCGCTAATCTCGGCTGAGGAGGAGACGTCCCGCCCAACGATGAACAAACACCACCCGGCCCGAAAGCTCTACGACTCGAGGGGAGACGTCTCGCGAGTGAGTCCGCTTGTGTCAAGCTGGAGCAGCGGAGCGGAGGAGGAAAATATCTGTCTGGGAAGGAACTCCAAGTGGGCTTAGTGAACCCGCTCGTACCCGCTTACTTATTCCTTAGCTCCGTAGGGTCGATGCTTGCTTGATTAGTTGGTGGGTTGCGACCAGACGCACGCCATCGCGGAACTTTTGCAATTGGATCCGCGAGGAGGGCTGTTGCGCGTGTCGTCCGCTAAAAGAGATCCAGTGGCTCAGGGTGTTCGCACGTTTGCGTCGTGTCTCTCGGAAGTGTCGCACCAGCTCATTCGTTTCGCTCCTTCGCCTGATTCGGCTTGTTGGTAAGGGTCGGAACCTGTCTTGTTCCGACTCCGCGAACCTGAAGCTCCTGTCGGCTCATTGGCGCTTCTGCAGCATTCAGACGCTCCTGCTGATTGCGAATGTCGAGTCATCAGTGCGTAATACCGAAGGGAGATCCCAAAGCCGTGGCGATTGTTCACCATCCGTGGATCACGTCTGTTCTGTCGGTCGTGATGTGTGTATGTATGTACATACATACAGGCACACACTCATTCATATGTTATAAGCACATCAATAATTTGACGCTGGTGATCCCTTACGGGAGAAAATCGTATGATCTCTCTGATATCTCGGGAGACTACTTGTGATGTTCGGAGCTTTTCGGAGGACTTCAAGTGGAAAGTGGGTCCACATCGATTCTTTATCAGCCTTCGAGTCGGGTAGCCCCAAGTGCGAATGTCGGCAGAGCGAGCTGTCCGGCTCAGGAAATTGTACTGCGTCCTTCTCCCAACTGGAGCATTCTCCCAGATAATGGGGAACATAGTGTGGTATCGCAAACGTCAGGAAGAGGCGTAAGCAAGTTCATGTAAAGCGAGCTCATGCGCTCCGTATCTTCTCGCCCACCGAGTCCCCTATCAAGAGTTATATGTGCGATTCTAGAATTCCAGACTTGCGACCACGAGGAATACTTCTCCTCTAGCTACGACCATGTACTTTTCCCTGCTCATGACGAGCGGGCGGCGTGATGGGGAGTTTGCCCCCCCGTAAGCTTCCGGGAAAGTTCAACGGTATGGAGTGAAATTCCCCGTGGAAGAGGTTCGATCCAGGCTGCCAGGAGTAGGTACCGGCCTCTGAGCCATTACTGATAGACTTTTTGCTCGAACCATTGGAGCCATAAAAACTTTTCAGCGATACCCGAGGCGCTCGAAAAAGTTCGGGCGGCCCTTTCTAGAACGGAAATTCCCGCAATAGATCCCTGTCAATCGGAGGGGGGAACGACCCGCAATACCAATCTTCCTTCTTCGAAGATCCAACATTGGGCTGTTAAGAGTCAAGGGGCTCTATCTCTATAATTTTCCTTTACGTCAGAGCTTCCTGTTCCGAACCCCTGCGCAAATACACTGACTGAGCAGCTTCCGACTCGGGCTAGAATGTTATAATCCCTTGGGCAGTGCTAAGTCGAGGCTCGGGCCCAGCGGGACCTTCCCACGTGAATAAAACACTCGTTACGAGCGAGCTGCGGAATAAGATCCCCACATGATTACGGTCTCTGTGCTCAGTGGGAGACATTTTTGTGGTCTCTCAAGAACCGCTATTGTTTACCCTCTGCTCCCGCTAGATAAAAATTGCTGCGAGCCGCGAGAACAATGTTGCCAAACGATACTCACCTAATTTCCAAGCGGCGAGCATGGTACATATGGCAGCGTCGGACGGTGGGAGACAAATCAAGATATTCTCGTAAGCGCTTAATTTGTCCGCTAGATTATGCGTCACTCGACCGAGATCCTCGTAGGTCAATTCTCGATCGTCGTAGAACAATGCCGCGATTTTCGGCGAGGTACGGACCATCGACGTGAAGTGGTCGTACATATTCGTTGACGAGCACATTGTGCCTCTGCGACCCGTCTGGAACGAAGGAAAAAAACTGATTAGCCACGTCGATTCCGATATGTCACGGAAGAACACAGATAAATGGAGCGAGAGGAAGAGCTTCGATCGAGGCCGCGTACAGTCGATCGGTGCTCGATTTGGAACTCCCGCACGAGTGTGCGCGGAAGTGTTTGCGCCCCTCGAGATTTTCAGCTTCGCTCTCCTCTTTCCGGAGCGCTCAGTCCACGTTTTGTTCGTTTATACCCGCCTGCTGGTCGTCGGCCGTCTCGCCCAGTCAGCGAATTTGCTGAGCGACGTCCCGTCGACCGGGATGAGCTTTCTCTCCCGAATTGAAAGGGGACGTTTGCTCAAGGCTTCCCTTTTCTCCCAGACCTAACAAAAGCCAATGAGGGACATGACGGCTTCGTCTCGCCGCAATCGGCAGCAGCCGAAGACAGAATCATTACCGAGAGCCTTAGGTCTCTTTCGTGGCGCAGATGTCTCTTTCGAGATAAGCAGCACTAGAAGAGTCCGTCGGATTCCGCAAAGAACTCACGAGCACTCGAACAGAGTTAGGCCCCGGAGCCCCCCGACGAAATACTCTCGCGGGAGTTCTCGTCCGGGAGGGAGACGCTTTAGCCATGCCTTAAAGATCGCGTCTCGTTCGTTTTCCACAACGAAGTTGCGTCGTCCGCGAAGTCATGAGAGCAAGGCGAATGTTAATGGGAAACGCGAAGCCCGAGACAAAGCTGTCTCGGACGAGTAAGCTCTGGAGCCATCGCTTCTTCTCCTAGAGCTAGACGAATGAGATAACGAGAGCGCTTGGCGCGCCTTATCGAGCAGACTGATTCTATTTAGCCGGGGTTCTGCATGGGCATAAGCCTTGTTGAGGGGTTTTTCGTTCAGACGTTGCACGGTTAGAAGGAATCGGGAGCCCCCGAAGATGAGATCCTATATTTATGCCTCGGCTCGGGATGAATTCTTCTCCTCATCGATAAATCTCTGAAACGTGCAGAATTGTGACGAGGATCGAGTCCTTCTCCTATCCGAGCGGATCCTCTTCAGGAAGAGCTCCGAATCTGTTCGATCCGACAAACGTGACCCCGGGGACCCTCCCTTGAAGCGGAGAAGAGACTGATTCGCTAATCGACCGTTCATACGAGCTGTCCGTCGAAGCTTCTCCCGGAAAAAATAGTGACTGGCTAGCAGCCCCAGCTCATTTATACTACCTCAATAGATGCGGCGAGCTCGCGTACATACATGGGGCTGACGAAGCCGACTATAGGAGGCTCTCGGCGAAATGATCGCTCAGATCCTCGGGGAATCGGGAACATCGGCGGCATCGTCTCAACGACACAACCGAAGGCAGAATCTCGTGATCCACCGACCGCAGCCGAAGGGAGCCGATGTGGAGGTCGAAAGCAAACTTCGTTCACCCCGTGAAACCCCTGCCCGATGCGTTTCCCGTGACAAGATTGATCCTGGTTTTCAGCGGACAACATCCACTCGCTGAAACGCGGTAGATCTCTCGGATTCCATGAAGGACCCCGACTATCGCCGTCGGGATCTAGACTCGGCTCGTTCCTCGTAGGACTCGGTCCGGGCCCATGGGCCGCGCACATTAGCTGCTGGAGATGTCACCTTTAATTATGCGTAGCCCGGGGCGTGTCTCTCCAATTTTTCGCTCCCGTACGGAGGCGCTGCACCTCTACGGGAGGATCCGCATCTACGCGCTGGAGTAGACGAGTCGCAACGGCGACGAGACCGGGCCGAATAGTAGTCCAATAGAGAGCAGTAGAAATTCATTAATAAACGTGCGCGAGCCGTTCAGCTCGACGGGCGAGCAACGATAACATCAGCAGCAGCGTCACTGCTTATAATGACGGATCGGCTCGGAGCACGATCTCGGAAAAGTACATTGTTCCCTCGAATCAGGCCTGAATTCGTTCCTGTGCTCTGATTGATGTATCCGCTCGGGCCGACTGAACGGGAATCCATGGAAATTCCCGGCTGATGATGGAAAGAGTGAGCTCTCCGAACCAACTTGATGCAGTATGGGGACCTACAGAGATACAATACAATCGCGCGGCAATCATCGGAAGCCATGAAAATTGTCCACAGCATCGTCAGTTTTTAGCTTCTTCATCGATAGACTTTCCTGAAGCTTTCCCTGGATTTCCTCCCCGCTCGGAATCGAACTCCAAATTCAGAAGGCACTCGGGAAGGAACGCGAGTCCTGCGGCCAATAGCGAGATTCTCCTTTGTCTCGAGCTCCTAGGCAATGAGGAGAATGACAGCGAGACGAAATTTCATTCCCTTCTGTCACTGGACGATTCACACGGACAGCGTCCGATGTTCTAACATCTCAAGATCAATTTCGAGTCTCGTTCATCGCTGGCAACATCCTGCGGGAATGATTACTGGTCATCGCTCCCTTTAGGCGAACTTCCAAGGAGCGATGGCCCATATGAACCACATAGACGCCAAAAAATTCGGTGGAGACCGTCTATATGAGTTTACAAAATCGAAAACGGGAATGGGCGTTTGCATATCCCTTCAAATGTCTTTAATTCACTGATCGAGAGAAAGATTCCTAAGACTCTCTTCCTCCGAGTCGATGTCTGAAGATGAAAGCCGGAAATCGGTCCGTAAGATGTGGGGAGCTACCCTGATAACATTGGACCACCGACAACGACTGGAGTAGTATGAGACCTTCCGCACGCGAAGAAATCACCACAAAAACTCAAGCAGATGTTTTGCACGCGAGACAGTCGAGCCCCTAGGGAAACACAGCTCACCGTGACACCGAGACAGTGACAAAAGTGAGCGGAGGCCACCGACCGAGTGGTTCCCTGCTGTCAGCTCAACGAATTTCTCCCTTACCCACGTTTAAAAGGAGTGTGACACATATACTTTAGACATTGAGAGAGCAGCCAAACGAGTCCTCTCGATGAGTTTATCCGACATCGTGGCCTCGTCAATGCGTCTCTAGGTAGCCCGGAATATTGCGCTCTCAGGAATCGTCTCCGATCCGAAGCCGTGCGAATTATTCCATCAAAAAGCCACCCCGAACCCTTTTTAAGCACTATTCCGGATTCCCAGGGGAATCGCGGAGAGTTCCCAGACTTCCCCATTCCCGGAAGATTTGATTCATCATCGGGAGGATGGGAATGCCAGTCCACTCTCGGCTAATCACCGGTAAATACGCTAGCGACGGTATTTGACGGATGCTCGGAGCCTCTGGATCCACAGGAAATTTCGTCCTCGAGGTTTCCACATGGCAGAGTTACACATGCAAGCCGTCGCGTTCACCGCGTCATTCTCTGCGGACTGTCCGGATATCGCATAGCATACGGGTCGCGCTGCGAATCGGGAGCAAGGACAGTGAGATCACCGGTGGATGGGTTGATGGTTGCTTGGACGCACAGACGGCCGGACGGCTGCTCTCCGGAAGATAGGGACAGGCATCGGAAAGAAAATATTGGCTGCTCCAAGGAGCTCAAGTCACTCTCCAAACAAACCAGGCACCTGGTGGACCGTTCCAAAGTCGCGGGCACCTCCTTTCCACCGCAAACTGAGTCTTCGCAGCTTACCTCGAATCATATCAGCGCCGCATCGGCCAAAACCGTATGTGGCCGGAGAAACGTACCGTGGGAGGAGATCTCCGTCGGCCGTACGACAACGGAATAATATTTCAACACACGGAGCCTCCGGGAAGCCTCTTTGCACCAGCAGCATTTGAGGCTTCTGCGCTTCCCAGTCGGGATAAATATAAAGACGCTAAAGAATCCGTCTCGAGCATTGGTTATGCGTGGACTGAAACGTTCCGTCGGGAATAGACAGACGCAGCTATTGTTAGCTGGAATTGGTAAGGAGACGAGCAGACAGAGAGGCGAACAAACAAAGGAATAAATGTCACAAAAGGGACGCCGGTGATGTTACCCACCGACTGGCAGCGTCGTTCGATTTCCAATACGTTGTCTCTGCACGCCGTACATTATTCTGCTTGCTCCCAACATTCAGCAACACGTCGTGCGAGCTCATCTAGGCTGACCCAACTCAGGGAGAGCTCCGCTGTCTCGCTCCAGCAAGTGCTCTCTGCGGGAATGTACCATCATCGGACCCTCCGTTTCCTAAAAATTCCCGGTACGCTCGATTTTCCACCTACTCATCAGCTGTTCCATTCCCTACCCTGCGAGCGATGGATGCAACAAGTCAGTAATTGCGTCGGTGGAAATCTCCTCTCCCCCGCGCACATGGGAGAGCCTTCGGCGGGATTACGTGCGCGGCACGCGTCCTTCTGCGGTTTCTTTCCTTTATCGGGGACCGTGGTAGATTAGAGCAACTCGCCCAGTCCGTGTTCCTCGCTTACCGGGGACCCGGGTCGTGCCGTGGATGTCACGTCGGCGAAAAGTTATACGATCGGAGCCTCTTCGCGAACCTCCCGGGCTTCGACGATTCCTCCGAAATGTCCTCCGCCTACGAGCGAGAACTCGACTCCATCCCCGACGCTGATTCCATCCCCTCGCCCGCCCGCCTGCCCGCCGGCACTCAGATCATCGGAATGGCAATCGTTGAGATACAGAAGCGCCCACGAGCGAATCGAGGCGCCCGAGCTGGTCGTCGATGCGAGTTTTGCAAGGTCGAGGCAGTCGCCAGGAGCAGGAGAGTGGCTTATCGCATTCCCTCGGCGGATTTGGCGACAGATTAGGGAAACGCCGAAGTCGCTCGACGTCCGGAGTGGGTATATTAATCAAAATGACACCCGCAAGCCACGATTGATTCAGTACCGGTCGGGACGACGATGGCGTCGGCAGACGGTCCCCTGGACGCGTCCATCGTGCGGAGTCGCCAGTTTTTCCGACTCGGATATTGCTTACGGAGACGGTGCGGGGACGGGGGATCGGGCTACTGCTGCTCGGAAGAGCCAGCCCCGGAGCGGAAGAGAGCTCAGCAGTTAGGAAGTCTCGAATGTTGCTGCTTCGACCAACCCTCACTAGGACGGTCGGTCGGGGGACGATTCTGCGGTGAATTTCTGTTCGCGTCAACTTTTAGGCCGAAAGCTCTTCGATTGAAGACATAAATCGCCTCGCTCCATTATCCCGTGGCGAGTGTCCACAGCTAGCGGTGGGGAAGAAGACGTAGGAGACGACGAGCGTAACGACGGCACGTACCCTCATATTTTCATCATCGCTCCGGTTCGCCAAAGCCAATAAAGTGAGCGTGCCCGACTGACATAGGTTTTGGGATTTCCGATGAGTCGATAAATTTTCGCAAGAGACCCACGGTTGGTGGGTGCCACGAATAACATTAACGTCGCCATCACCACCGAAGGCAACGAACGACCGACGTAGCGAGCAAGCGCATAAGGAAGAGAGTCACTCCACGCAGCAGAAACCGTCTCTCCACTCAAGAGGCTCCTTTCGCAGCAGATCTGCTTTGCTTTGGTTATTTTTTGTTCTCCTCGCCTTCTGAGTCCGTCGGAGGCACTCACTCGACATCGGCTCGAGGGAATACTCGAGGATATTTTTGAGACCACCGGCAGCAACGCTAGAACTTCCGCCATGGCTTCTCGCTCCTCGTCTGCCCCTGCCGGGATGAGACCGTTCTAACAGACAGACAGGCAGGCAGGCACACAGACCGACCACCGTACGACCGACAGGCCGCACGGACCGACAAGCGAGCGATCGTGCGTCCCCTCGGCCGAGAGACCGTCGACCCATCTGACGGATCGTGCTGATCCCGCTCTCCTCCTTGGCTCGGAACTGTAGCCAGGCTTCGTAACACGACTCAAGACGAATTCGCTCGCTCAGTGTTGTCGTGAGGAGGAGCTCGCGTGCTCGTTACAATACCCCCTCGTTCGTTTTCCTCGCACCGAGCGCTTTCGACTGCGGGTGGCAGACTCGCAAAGACTTCTCTCGGTCCGCGGTCTTCTCTCAGAGACTGGGAGCGACCACGTCGACGACCGACGACGCCTTTCCAGAGAAAAATTTTCCGTAAGCTCGGCACAAGTGCTCCGCTGCTCGCTCGCCCGCTAGATTGGTCTCTCCGTCGCTTCCCTTCGCTGTATATTATGGTATCGGATAAACTCGTCGAATGCGCGTTGCAGGACCCGCAGTCGCGGCCTGTTGAATAAGATTCTCAACTTCCCTCATCCGCTCCCGCGGAGAATCATGCATCATCAGAACGCGTTCGAGCTCGAGGGGGCGCAATATATTACATGGACCAAAACTGGGCTGCAGCCTCAATCTCGCCCCAGGGATCCCCATCCACGGAAAATATTAAAGGTTACGAACGCAAAACTCCTCGGTCGTATTTCGGAACATCGACGTCGACACGAACATTAATTTCGGTCCCGATTGCGGAGTCTCGTCGTGAGTTTTCCCTCGATCATTTCGCTGGAGACCGAGAATAGGAGGTATTCGTCGGGAACCTGCGGGGAATAATCCGCGTAGCTCGCCACCGCGGACTTCGCCGCCGCTAATTAGCTGACTGTGCTTGGAGGCAACAAAGTTATGAAGTCTGACATTTGCTTTTGTTCAAAGAAATTTCGTCCGAGCGCGCCGAGCGACCCTCGTCGTTGTGAAGTCTTCCTGTTTACCGCCAAACTCGTGTCGATTCAGAAGATGGTTTCCATTGCGGTGCAGTGCTCTCGCGAGCGAATTCCGCAGACTCTCCATCTGGGCGAAACTAGCGAACAAATACAATGAGTCGTGAGAGTATTGCATACAATACCAAGACGAAACGACTCTGTGCTGAATTCAGCTTTAGGGCTTCCGCCGTCGAGAGAACATTCTATTCTTACGCATCAGTTTTCTGCGTGATCATCCGGACGGTTCCCTACGGGACGCAACCAAGTCGAGCAGAAACCATATTTTGCTGAACTTGCTTGAACGGCTTCAAACTCGCAATCGGATGCGATCGCTCGAACGGAAGCCGTCGTGCGATTTGTGAGCGTCGTGAATAATAATGATTATAGTCGTCAACTAAAGATAGCTACTCCGCTCGGTATATGGCTGACAATTATTCGCCATATACCCGCAGAGGTGTCCCCGCGATTTCGACCTCTCGAGAAAATCATCTCTGCGGAAGGTGAGCTCCGTATGCTCCGTACATTTGCTTCCCGATAAGATGAGCGCTGTGACCGCCGAACGACACGAGTTACGCGATCCATGCCCAGTGCTTATCGAGGATACATTATCCAGGGTTAGCGCAATTCGATGACGGTGCAATCGAGAAGAGGATGAACGTGAACGACGAACAACAGAGTCCCCCGATGTGCAATACTGCGAGCGCGGCGCCGTTTACCAACTTTATTCCGCCAAGAGCAACAAAGCGTTCGCTCGCTCAGCGACAGAGCTCCAGCCTGGCGAACTGAACCAGCTGTTTCCGACCGTGGAACATTTCGTGTGAAGGCTCGTCTCAAAGATATGTGTCCATGGTCAGGAACAGCTGCTCTGATTCCTACCCGAGAGGCCTTGACGGCACTCATATGGATAGTTTCCACATACAGCTATTCAGCTGACGTAAATTCTGAATGAAGTCTTCCCCGAAGCCAACATTCCGATCAGCGAGATCATTGAGACGGCCAAATGGGAGCGTCGACTCGATTTCTGAGGAAGTCATTTGATTACGTGGCGAGATCGAGGAAATATCGACGCTCGCCGGGAATCCATCGGGGGCCCCGTAGGGATAGTCGCGGTGGCGTGAATCAATCATTCCGAGTCTACGTTCCTTGGCGCATTCCGAGTCGAACTTTGTATCGGGCCGGACTCCGACGGTCTCGTAATCCGAGGAATTGTCAGTCAACTGACGGCCGAATTCCGGACAAAGTCGCTTCAGAGTTCGCTCAGACGCTACAATCGGTGGCCGGTCTTGAGCGAGTTCGAATTAAACTAAGTCAGTCGGTTTGATCGGGTTGCGGAATCGAGCCACTACTAATTGAGTTCGGGGCAGTCACCGCGTCCTCATTCGAAATCCGCCACGATCCACCCGCGACCGACGCCGACGTTTGCTCCGCACAGCGAACTTGACGAAAGTCCCCATCGGAGCGAATCCGATCGAGGAGATCTCCAACGTTCCGACGGCTCTACTACGCTAGAGCTTATCCTGTTGGAATGGGTGTCAAGATCTAGATGCCCCTGTTTTCTCAATGGTGAAACTCGACGAGCAGGGGAAACAGTACGACAGGGTCTTATTATCATTGCAATCTCGAGTCGTTCGCGGATGTGCGCCCTCGACCAAGACATTCGTCGGCGGACCTTCCGGACGGATCGTATCATCCTGAGAGCGTTTTCCCTCCTCTTACCTCGGTAACGCCCTCCTCAATCTCCCTTATTCCTCGTTAAACGGCACCACTCTTCATCCGATGTTGTTCCCTGGAGCTTATTCCCCGTGTCCTCGTTCACGTATTCCTACGGGGTTTCCTCTCGCGCTCGCATTCCTCCAATTCTCTTTCGCAAGCCCCATCTCTCAGGAGATTATTTTTCCTCCATCGTTCACAGCCGAGCTCCCCTACCTGGACCTTCCTCCCTCTCGGAGCGGTAGCGAACAGTGAAGCAACGTACACCGCTCCAGGGCATAGGGAAGAGTGCCTCCGACTTCGAGGGGAATGAACGTAATAGAATTGCTGACGGATGAACGAACACGGGAATAGGTGTTACGCGACAGCTTCGTGTCGGAGAAAAAGACGCATCGGCTTGTGATGCCTTGACTGACGCCGGGCCTGCTATTTGCTTCTTTGAGGACTGTTGACCCGTTAGTCTCGCGGCGGGAGCCCGCGCATTGTGCTGCGGTTCGGCCTCATCAGACGCACCTTCTTGACAGGAGCAGCTGCCCTCGTGGCCGGTCAATACGCACAAGAACGGCTTGATCCCGATCAGCACTGCTTATTTTGTGATCGAAAACGCTGGTGGTTGGCTCTTTGTTTGACCTGGGAATCAAAGGATTTCCGTTTGGCTGCCCTTGGTCTTCGGGCTGTTGCAAGTAATTTATGTCACGACAGGGACTCCGACCCTGTTTCCCTAGGAGGCCTCCGGGAACTGCAGCCAGGGCTCGAGCCTGGAAGCGATAGCCCAAGAAGACATTGCCTCGTCTGACCTAGTGGCCTTCCCGATTGCTAGTCAGGAGGGCAGTCGGTCAAGTTGGACGCGCCAGCGGAGTAAAGCGGTCAATCCTTCGAGGCGAGGTTGTAAACCCGAGAACTCGTAGCCGGAAAGCGCAGAGCTTTGCATTGCCGCTCCATTGGACCCCAAGGTTCCGGGTCCATCTGGTTCCCGTCGATTCGCACGCCAGAGACGTCCATGCGGGCCGGTTGTGCGAGCTGGTCCCCTTTCAGTTGTCTCCCACGACCTGGCTCTCGACCTGCACTCGAACTAAGCGGTGGTCTCATACCGGTCGGCTGATTACGCGTTTCACGCCACGACACGACAACGGAGCAGAGCGGCCAGCTGTTGCCAACGGGAAGAGCTACGCACTCATCCGGATTTGAAAAGCAAAGGGAACAAGACGACTCCCGGCACGGGACAAAGAACGCTTCCCTATGGTTCGTGTGTCCTATGCGACCAGAAACCCACCGCCTATTGTTGGAGGCGTCGGATATCACTCCAGGAAGAGACCTTTCAGAATAAATGGAATCCGTATCCTTTGTCAAGCGATCGACCGTCGGTCGTGGAAAACGATCCTCGTTGAGCCCGATGAAGGCGGTCTCGTCCATCGCGGAAGCGATCTCCGGCCTCGGGACAAAGTCTGCCGGATCGAGTCGGGACGTTTTGATCGAGGAAAACTCCAGGGATCGAATAACTGCCCTCTGCTGTCTCGCTCTCCGCCGTGCTTGCGGTCGGTCCAATTCCTGCTGAGGTCGAGCGATGGAAATCTCAGCATCGGCGACAGGGCGTGGGCCCGCCCGCCTGACATCGCCGGACTCGATGAAGACTTCCAATGTGCTGGAGGCCGCTCGGCTGTTTTTTCTTTCTCGTTACCAGACACCTAGGCGGGTTTCGGCGTTCCGGTCATGGAAAAAAGACCCAATTAATGAGCGGAGTCTTCCCGCTCAATGCTATCGGAAGCCTGCAGAGGAAAACAATGGCAACTGATTATAAAACAACGCTCAGTGGGGCGCGCCTCGAAGTCGCATATACATACAAGAGGTATTCGCAAGGTCCTATCTGCCAGAGAGGCGCGGTCGACGGCGCGCGGCGAGGAAATTCTCAAAAGCTTCGAGCGACCGACTTTCTGTCGGAGCTTTTCCCAAATAATCTCCCATAGGGAATCAGTTTTCGGGAGAAGCTCCCAGGGGGCTCCGCCTGAGGAAGGCTGGCACTTCTCTGGGAAAATCGTTCTAACGTGAATAGAGTCAGTGGGAGACGTGCGCTGCCGGAGGAAGCAACATCCGAGCGACTTCTCGTGTTAGCTCCGTGTGAGGCTCCTTTACCCAGAGGAGACCTCCTTCGCCGTTCAGAGAAAGAACTATCGGGCTAGGAGAGTTTTGTCCGTTCCCTGGCGCGAACTCCTGGGCCCACGGAGCCATGATGATGACTGGATGGCTCAGCCCTGAGCGATGGAAGCCGCGGTTATGCCGAAACAAGCTTTGCGCGAGGCAATGTAGCTCGCGGCTGTCTCGGATCCCAACGAGGAATAAAAAGGAACGGAGACTTTCCGGAAGAATGGGCTATGAGTTCGGGTAGCATCCGAGGCGACAGCAATGGGACGACGAGCTGGAGAAATCGCTCGAGGATGCGGGAATTCGAGTCCGAATTTCGCGCAGGGCAGCGACGTTGGGGCTCATTTCAGGACTTGCGCGCTTCGAGGTCGCGGTGTTTCCATCGGCAGCTCCTTTACTTCCCTCGAGGCCGCAATTATCCGCTCCCGTGCATTACCGTGACCTTAAAGCGCTCGGGTTCGCGCACAGGCGAAGAGCGCTCACTTGTAATAACTAAGGAGAAATGGCATCATCGTACGATTCCACCGATTGAAGGTGAACGCACTGTATGGCCTCTCAGCTCGACGGTACGCGGATACGGATAAGGCGCCATATATGACGCGAACGGAGGGGTAAGCAGAGAATCGATCCATCCGACGGCAGGGTAACGTGACACATAATATGACCCGTGTTTTGACTCGGAGTCGTTCGATTTCCTGCGCTGAGACCCAACGGAATTTCGCGGACCGGCGAGTCGATAGGCAGGATCATACTCAGAACACAACCTGTCAGAATATTCAACGAGGTTCACTCGAGACTTCAAATTGCGAAAGGAAGGAACTGACTGTAGGAGCTCTTCCGAGAAGAGAGACGGCGGAATCGAGGTTTCTTCCGTGAAGCAACGCCATTCGAACAAACTCGTGTGTACGGCTCGGCGTAACCTGTTTGCGAATGGTTTCGAGCAAGGTTCCGGAAAATGGGACATTCTTCCCTCGACCGGTGGCTCCATCGGCTACATCGATCGACGACTTGTCAGGTGATGCGTCTCCCCCCAGGAAATTCGAATGAATCCTTGGATGAGCTCCAGCTGAGGTTTGTGAATACATATGCTGCAGCTAATTTCCATGATCGGTTCTCCTCTCAAAAACAAGCTGCTCCACTAGAAGCACAGATTACGGACTTTGGGAACGATACGACACCGTTCGGGGGACAGATTAAGCCCGGGAGGAACAGAGCGGAATATCGATGGCAACAGCCGATATGAACCCAATCATTCCTCTATGCAGAGGCTCTCTAACGTTATCGCGTTCCCCTGCATACGTTGTGACGGTCGGACCTCATTCGAAATCACATGTCATCCTTCCAATTACGGCTCGCAGACTCGGACAGCCGACTCGAACATCGGGAGAGCTCCGTAATTATGGATGGCCTGGGACATCGGGACGCAGCTGCGTGCTCAATCCCATGTCTGAACCTCAGATAGGAGATTCTCAAGGACTCCACAGCGGCTTCTTCGAGCGGGGCTTGAAAATTCGTGATTGGCCGTCTTCTTTCCGTTGTCCATGGACTTGAATCGTCGGGGCGACTCGCCATCCCGTCACTTGAGTGCACTCGAGAGTTCAATGCAGGCGCATGAATCATTGAGCAGTTGCGACCGATTGGAGCGATCCGAGCGTCGGAAAGACGTTGAGTCGTTCAACCAATTGTAAGTGACGCTCTGTCGTGTGCGGGCGATGCTTCTGCCTGCCACATGGTCCACGTATATAAATTTTAGAGCTCGCGAGGAACTTTGCTATTGCCGAGAGGCTCCGAGGACGCGGAAACAAACAACTGTCGGACACCCCGTTCTGGGGCAAAAACAGACGCAGGGGAAATGTGCATGTATTGCGGAACTCAGTCCCGGAAAACTACTTATCCGCTGATTCCTCTTCGCCGATGTCTGTTTGACTTTTCTTGTACTCTACCACGTCGGCTTTTTCTGTCATGCGAAGCTCGTGTCCTTGCTCCGGATCGCGTCTTCCCGGTCCGCATCCTCAATATATCTGGAAAGCGTGACTAGTTCCAGAAGTTTTCTCCGCTTGGGATGATCATAAGTGCGGTAGATCTTTGCGACTGCCGAATGGACTGACATCATGAGGCAGCGGCGGAGAAGGCAGGTGGCTTCGCCGGAGAACTCGCCCGTTCGCTAACTAGCTGGCCGGCTGGCTGGCTGGCTGGCTGGCTGGCTGGCTGGCTGGCTTCCATCAAGTGTATGAGGGGCCTTTCGAAGCCGTTCGAGCGTTTGCATCGGTCGGTGCGGAGGAGACGTCTATCCCTATTACGAGTGTGCTGAGGCGCGAATTCATTGTTCCTCGACGCAGTGGCGGGAGGCTTATTCAGGGAGTTCCACCGGATCTATATCCATGTATCAGCTGTTTTTTCTCAGTTCGCAGCGCGTATTCTGGTTCGTCAGATTGAATTATTTCTGTTGATGTTGGATTTTGTTCCTGCGTCTGGATGTTGCGAGGCCAGGACTCCTATCCGCGGGAAAACCATCGTCCGGCATGGAAGTCCGCTGCTTTAATTATCGTGAGTGCTCGACCGTATGCTATTCAGCCGCGGGAAAACGCGCACCACTTAGACGAGCATCGTGCCTCGCGATCTAATTAGGGGAATCGCCGGAAATGCGACGAAAACCTGTAGAGGGTCTGATGAAAAACTTCGAGCTATGATCCCGGTGACTCGCTGTGCTCATCAGTGGGTCGATACGACTAAAGCTCTGCAACTAGTCCGCTCAAATGTGTTCAGATTCGTGGACCCTCAACGACCCAGAATTAGCCCATTGGAATATTTAAATGGTCTCTCCCAGGGGTTCGCTTTGCTCATCCCCGATGGGACTGCAGAATTTCGTCTTCAAAAAATTTCTTCGGAAATGAGTTTTTCCACCACATTCCAGCTAAGCGAGATTCCGTGTCACCGAATGAAGTTTGCCGGGGAAAGTTCAACTTCTCGTTCAAAGACTTGTATCCACGACGTGGTCCTGGAAAATTGTGCTTGTGCTCACCGACATGACTGTGGAAAATCCTCAAATCGCAGCGAGCACTGTAACTGACTTTGTTGGCCGTTGACGGCTTGCCACCTGTTACTCAGAAGAAGAGTTGCAGCGCGCGAATGCGACGAGCTCCTCGCGGAGGATTCAATGACGGCTACACGCAACCTCAGCGGGGTATATGGCCAACGAAGGAAAGAGAACTTAGGAAGAGAAAGCCCTTACCCGCAGCGAGTCCGCTACTTTGCCACAACGGCCAGCGCCTCTGGCGGCCGTCCTCTGCGGAGCTCGAAGCTTGCCTGCCTGTCGACTTGAATCTGTTGCTGCTGCCACTAGCGCAGCCAAGGCCAGGGGCTTCAGTCACAGGTAGAAATAAACGCACGGTGGACCACCGAACAGAGGCCTAATGGACGAACGGGAAAATCTCCTCCGAAAGGGTTCCTGCTCACCTTGAAGGCTCACGATCTGACGAAGCCGCGGAGCTGATGCCGCTCCGTTCTCGAGTGACCTCGATGGACGGAGGCATTCTTGCGCGTCCGCCTGTGATTATTATGTCGCGAATTATTCGATCCTTGAAATCAGCTGCCGCGTGGCGTATGCCGATGACGATGAACAACCGACTACGGATTATGACTGTCCCGGTACATGAGTGGTGAAGGCCAGAAACGGAGATGAATTTTGCTCCTGTGTCTTCGTGGGAAAAAAATGTAGACTCTGACATTCATATCGGTGGGGTGTGCTATGCTATTCGGATGGCTCCCGGATAATGCGTGGGCTGCGTGGGCTTGCGAAACGAAGCGATGCCCTCGTGGATTAGTCTGAGAAATCTATTGGTTGAGAGAGAAAAATCACTTGCGACTTCGGTTCTGGGAGCGCACTCTCAGTGCGATCGTTTCTGCGGTTCCGGAGCGGAGAATGTCAATGGACATTGGAGAGAGAGTCTTATGGCGGCTCTAGCCTTCCTCTTCCCGTCAGAGACCTATATTTGTGGCGACCCTATCAGGAACGTCCGGAGTGAAATGCACAGGAACACACATCTCGTCCGGTGAAATTGTCTCCGTATCCCAGCTCTCTCAAGAGTCTGTGCAAAGTCCCCGAATGGCGACAAAGGCGCCGCGCGGCCTGACTCGAAAATTGCGAGGTGGATTCTATGGCTCACCGATGCGTCAAGTTCGCGCGATTCGCTGCATCCAGCAACTACCACGCAATGGAAGACGAGAGGCAACGAGAAGCCTGCCGAGATCCCTGAGTGTTTGGCTCGTACGACGTTTCTTTCTGGGCTCCCCGATCGTCGGAAAGCTCGAGGCTATGATTTGTCAGCAACAGGCATGGTCATCATATGCCTTCTGAGAGCCGGTCATACGATGGGAGTGGGAGAAACACGATGCGGTCGGAACACATTCGGAAGATGAGAACGCGATGCTTCGAAATCCCCAACCGGCCATGAATTGTATTTTTCGGCCATCTGACGGATTCTCATCACCTCGTACCGGTATCGCCGCGCCGCTACTTGCGCTCTTAGTAAGGCCCGCTAGAGCTGAGATAGTTTCACAAGAGATTCCCGTCGCTTGCGAGGATCATGAACGATTGTGATGAACTTTCTTCAACCTGCTGGAAACTGAAGATGGCTATTTGCTGTCAATTCTCTGTGAATTCCAAATCGCTGTCCGGGTATCGCAAGGAAAGAATCAGCTATTCCGAAGCTGCGGTCTAGATGTGGGGATGCAAGGCGGGATTCTCAGGATTCCTCTCCTGCTCTTGGGGCTGGGTACCTACCTTGAAGAGTCGTAGCTACGTGTTCGGGTTCCTGGATCAACAAATAAATCTCCGATCACGCTGAATCCCTGGAGTTCCACGAACCTATGTCAAGCATTGGATAAGATGATAAGATTTCGCGGAAGGGGGTGCACCTCCGGATCCTCGGGAAGAACCTGGCCTCCTTCGGGAAACATTGGTGCGGAGTGAGGGTACCTCAGTCCGCCATTCGGAATCGCGTATGTGGTCTCCTCTGAAAGTATATCAGCCTTCGAGCTTCCGTGGTCGAACGTGGTTTGCGGACTCGCAGGGAGTATCCGAGCCGTAAGAACCGCTCCGATTCCGGGAGCAATGATCGTGAGTCATTAGAGTAAGGGTCATGGCGGCCATGATGACCACACGTTTCATATGCGCTCTGCTAATGTGGAGCCTCCTCGCAGTGAATCGCGGAGGAAAATACGTGACAGTGATACGAGAAAACAGCCTGAGTTCGGAAGACCACCAGACGCACCGGTCCAAAGGCCTCGCGGAGCTCAAGCCGTGGCACAACGCGAATCAAACGCTAAGCCTAACGTTCCAAGCGAACACCATCGTTCGAAGTGCGGTACTCGCGATGATTCTACTTCTGGCGGGAGACGTGGAAATGAACCCCGGCCCAACAGTCTGCCAATCGTGCAACGACCGAGTCTCAAATACGACCAGTAACCTCGTATGTGGAATGTGTTTCCACACCACTCACGAACAATGCGGATACCGAATCCCGGACAAGAAGGACGTGTTCTGCAAGAGCTGCTTTTGGAGAGAGACGTCGAGGCTCATCGCACCCTTGATAACCCTCCGATGCCCAAACCAAGGATCGATAAGGACACTGAGCGAGAAACTCGACCAGCTCTTGAGACACCCCGGTCAATCAGCTGTGCCGCCGACGAAACCACAACAATCCGCGCGCATCAGCACACTCGCGCCCCGGACTCCCCAGACTCCTCGCTCACACACTGCCCCGCACTCCCAGCCAAGGAGGAGATTGAGCTACGCCGAAGCAACACAAAGGGAAACGAGAAACACAAAACCACGTCTACCCCCACAGAACCAACCGCAAGCCAGAATAGGTAGCCGTAGCAGAAAAGCGGAAAATCACATGGGTACCTCCAGATTCACGACACTGAAAGCAACTGAAGTCGAGATACCACCGAGGCCTCAACACAAAGCCCTCTTCGTCTCCCGTCTAAACAAACAGACGAGCGACCGGGACGTAATGGACCACTTGAGGAGAATCATCCCGGAAAACGCCCCGATACAGATCACAAGACTGAAAAGCGAACACCAGGACTACTACGCTAGCTTTCACATCGCCGTGGCAAGTGAGTACTTCGACGACATCAATGAACGTTCAGCTTGGCCGGTGAACGTGCAGTTTCGTCCCTATCGAGGAAAACTCCACGACTACAGAAAGTTTGGAAACGAGATAGGCCACACTAACGAATCGCCCAAGAGAAAGCTGCCACGCACCCGCGATGACAGCAGCATGCAATGACGGTCACCGTTCCGCATACTCTGCTGGAACATAGAGGGACTCCAAGGATTCATGAAAAAAGAGAGTACCTTCGACTTCAGCCCATTTACGATCGTGATGTTGACCGAAACATTCCTGACAAACGAACCGGAGGAACAAATCATACAACACTACAAAAGTTTCACTGCGGGAGCGCAAAAGACTAAGGGAAGACCAAGCGGAGGACTAGCTATACTCGCATCCGCGCTGATCCCCAATATGAAAACGATGTTCAAGAACGAATATGCTCTTGGAGTTCAAGACGAAAATACAACGTACATTGTGGCATACTACAAACCGAACACACCAGTAGCTGAGATCATAATCGACATCCACAACATAGTGAACAAAATAGTCACGAAGTCTGTGATACTCTACGGCGACTTCAATTGCCGCATCGACGTAGAAGACTCCAGAGCCAGGAGCCTCATAGAAGCCTTCCTTTTGCTCAATCTACATCTCCTAAACAAATCGCAAGATACGACATATATCGCACATAATGGTCGAAGCACAATCGACCTGATCTTCGTCACGGCTGACCTAGTCCCCTTCACCAAGATGAAGATAATGCCAACCGTTGACAGAAAACATCAACGCATCATCGTCGACATCCCCTCGCTCGAACCCGAAGCAGAAATCAAAGGGAAGCGACCGATGAGTGCAATCCGGAAAGTGGATCACAACAAGCTCGTTGTTAATCTATCGAACTCTATCGAACGCGCAGAACCCAGCCCAGACGACTCATACATGAACCTGCTGGGAGCCATCGAGAAGGCGGCGATTATGGAAACGCACAAAGGCAAACCGAAGAACAAGCCATGGTTCGACGAGGAATGCAACACCCTGAAACAACTGGCGCTGAGCAAAATTCGCACTGAGGACTACACCAAACACCGAAGAAAGTACAAAGACGCCATTAAGAAGAAACGATGTGAACACGAACTCAAGGAACTCGAAAAAAGAGTTCACGCAAGTAGAGCGAAACCGTGGTTAATGCTACCAAGAAGGAAAGCCCCCTGCATCCCGAAGATCGAGATTTCGGATTTCGAAGATCACTACGGCAGGCTGTACTCGAATACAGAGCCCACGCACCCGGAGGAAAACGACGACCACGACGAACACGAAGACAACAACGAGATATGGTACAATGAATATATCACCAACGAAGAAGTCGCGGCGGTGATAAGTAGATTGAAGAGACACAAGGCAGTCGGACCAGATCGAATCGCCGCGGACGTCCTGAAGGATAACGAGATACTGACCCCTCTCATCACCCGTATATTCAACGAAAGCTTCGACTCAGGAACGATCCCGGACTCCTGGCGCATAGCTTATGTGAAACCGCTCTTCAAGGGGAAAGGATCGGCAGACGACCCGAACAATTACAGATGCATCAATCTCGCATCTCACATGTACAAAGCCTTCACAAGCACGATCACTAACCGCCTGATTCAACACTGTCTACCGTACATCTCTGAGAATCAACACGGTTTTCTACCACATCGATCATGCGAGGACGCGATCGAGGCACTGATGAAACTCGTGGAGGAAAACACCAAACCCACATATGCAGTATTCGTGGACTTCAAGACAGCCTTCGACAACGTGAACAGAAAGAAACTTATTCAGACCATCGAGGAGAAATTCCACATCAAAGGGAAGATGCTGAACATCCTTAGATCGATACTCCAGCCGAATAGTCTCATCATCGACAACGGAACACACCTAAGCGAACATATCAGACAACATAAAGGAGTAGTGCAAGGCGACGCAAACTCTCCGCTCCTCTTTGTCCTTTTCATCAACGGCCTACTCGAGAGACTGGAACGTCGAAAAACACTCGTCAAAATGTACGCCGACGATCTTGTTATCGCGTCGGACGACGCGGACGAAGTACAGAGAGCACTATCGGCTCTCACGATCTGGTGCGACGAGAACGAGATGTCCGTCAACACCGACGAAAACCAAAGCGATGAAGTTCCGAAAAGCAGGCGCACTCGGCAAGAACAAGTAGTACATAAACCGCACGCAGATAGAATACGTCACGAACTTCAAGTATCTGGGAATCACGATGCAGCCAGCTTGCGGATTCAGCGAGCATGTGACCCAACTACTACTCAGAACGGCGACCGTCACCATATGCCTCGGAGATTTGCGAAAGCTACCTCTCAACCTGGCAATGAAAATCTACGACATGAAAATCATGGCCATCGTACGGTACGGAATGTCGACGATAGCGCCACACCTCGCCAAGACCACGATGACCGAGCTCGACAAGAGCAAGACAATCTTCCTGAAAGCGACCCTCGGACTCAGCAGGTACACGTCAAACACATCGTGCTAGCACTGGCAGGAGAGAAAACCCTCTGCGAAGACTTGAGCGAGCTAGGATACCGATTCAACGACACTGCATGGAACGAGTACAGGGAGAGCCTCAAGATCAAGAGGGCCAAACACCATAATGCAGGCTTCACCACCGGACCAGCGTTCACCGGAGAGACATGGAAGAAAGCCAACCAGAAAAACAGGGCCTACATATGCCGCGTTACGTACCACGGCTATCATCACGAAATCTGCCAGAGAGCGGACTTCTTCGAGACAATAACTGACTTATGTACTTGTAAATACTGTGGAATGGAGCGGATAGACCGCCACCACATCTTGAGTTGTATATATTTTCAAGACAAGACGATCAGCTCAATCGCTCGAGAGATATCAAACCACTGCGGGTAACCTGCGAATAAATCACTTGTATTGTATTAGAGCGTCGTCACCGTCGGAAGCGGTTGAGGAAATTGCTTCCGTGCGATGTCGCGAGGAAATCGGACACCCAAAACTTCTCGGCGAACAATGCACCCACTCGCAGACTTCGGAGCAAACTTCAAAAACTCTCCCCCTCCCTCAGTGACTACCTCGTTTGGACGAGGAGCCTTTCGTGCGTCTTTCTTTAACTCTGAGAGCGAACACATCCTGCCGATGCGTCGAGAAACCCCAGACTCCCTCCTGTTCAGGTTTCGTGCAGCGACGGTAAAGCGTCCCGCTCCCCCTCGCTGGGAGAGCGGCTCAAGCGGTATGTCTGTGTCACCTAACCCCTTCATCTCGTATATGACCCCCCTCCCTTCTTTAGGATCACCAATCGAATGTCAATATTCTTATGCCTGAAATTTACATGAAACGGGCGCTGTGTCTCAACCGCGCGGCGCGCAGCCGTTACGTCTACGTCCTGAGTGGGGCACCACTCATGATTGACGTGATGAGACAGAGAATTCGAGGCGACCAAACCGCTGCCTTCAGTTGTATGCTCCAAGAATGGAGTAAAAAGGTCAACGACGCTCTGACCGAAGTCAGTCGAGAAGACATCTTCAAGAAGCCGGAGCTGTGGGCAGGCTCTGGGCTGGATGATAGGCATAAGTTTACTAGGTATTTAGTTCACGGCTACCATCACAGGATCTGTACGAAGAGTGAATTTCATGATGCTGATGAAAATGTTTGTACGTGTAGATATTGTGGCCTGCTATGTGGGAAATACCACGCCACCCGGTGTCTCGCTGGAAAAGTAAGCCTGCACGGATTAAGTCGAATGTAAATATGGTTGATTTGTACAGGAAGCAGCATTCTGAATCCTTGTACCATGCTCATTAAGAAGCGCAATAAATCTATATATATAATATTCTTATGCCTGTATAAGTACACTGCTCGGCGAATTTCTCATAATTCGCACCTCGAGGCCGACGAAACGCAACGGAAACTGACGCGCTGAAAGTCTCTCTGCTCCGGAAAGTCTCTCTTTTCTTTCAAGGAAAAATACGTTGCTGATGAGGCCCTACTCGGAGGAGCTCTACCATAGATTTGAAGCTTCAGAAGTCGCCGCTCAAAGACGCTTGTCCGGAGAGGACGTCTTGTGTTCTCGGGCCACCCTCATCGAGCGAGCGCTCAAGCACACCGAGCCGGACGGAGAAACCGTGGCTGAATGAGCTCTCCGGATATCCTCCACCGTGGCGTTCCCGAGGGGTCCCCCTCCATGTTCGCGGCTGCCGAATCGGGAACCGCAAACAGCCCAAGGTGATTTTCCGTTTGGAAGTCGGGAGAGCACTGTCCAAGGCCACACGGAACCAATTTCCCAATAGCTAAACTCATTGGGCCGGACTCCCTTCAATTGGCTAGAAATGAACTCATCAATGAACTCTGAAGTTTTCCCTGGACTTTCTCCTATTCACCCTAGTTCCGCAATCGAATTCTCGCCCGAAGACTCATCAGCATTCGGGGACGGTGCAGGGACCGAGAGAGAAACATCTGGATGAGCTCTGCAATCTTCTCGTTCTACCGTAACACAACATAACGAATTCAGGAGGATTTCATCGTTTTCCAGGAGATCGGAAAAGACGGATGTGTCCGCTGTGGGAGACTCGATCTTCGCAGAGCAGTCTCTTGATTCGACGCACGTTCGATCCTAACCGCCAATCGTCATTTGCGGCTGTTCGAGCTCGTTTATCGCTGATAATCGGATCGAATCTAGATCTCCCAAATCCCTGTCGTCTCAGGCAACCAAACCATTTCGAGGGACCGACCATAGAGACCATAGCGTCAGTGCCGAACGAACCGCTCGGGTCACGACGCCATGACAGCTACGATAAGTGGTTCCGGGAGATACATTCTCCGAATCTTCGCTGTGCTCTCTGCTCTCGACGTATGTGATTGGTTGCATGATTGTGCGAGGCTACCTAAGGAGGATGCTCATTCTCCCCAAATCTCGTTAACTCTTCAGCCGACTCGGAGAGCAAACATTCGCAGGTGACGAGTGGAGTGGATACTGAGCGTTTCTCGCTGGAACTCCTCGGGCCCGATGTACCGGTTGCAGCGCAAAACGAAGCGCTACAAGGTGATATGCGGAATGTTTATACGAAATCAAGGCACATACAATCAGCAACGGAACCCTCAGCAAAAGCACGAAGAGTTCATGCAGCAATCGTAGACAAAACGGGGCCCGCATGCTTTAGACTAGTTCCGAATTCGAGATGGGAATCGGCGAGAATCCAACCTCGAGGGAAATCCGAGACGAGGAAATTCTAGGTCTCTTGGAGCGAGTCGTCGAGGAAGGTTCACCTATTTTCGAGCTTCGAGTGGATCCTTCACTGAAGAGCGTGCTCGACGGCAAAGAGGGCTTCCGAGTGGAGGGCAACTCGACTAAGGCACGGAAGAGTATACCTAGTACGACCCCGTTGACTGATTATCTCATAATTTCCGAAGACCACCATTCTCAGGTGGGTATTTTGCGCCTTCTACAGATTTTCATAACAGGCACCGTCGGATACGCCGCAGCGAATGGTGAGTCCACGATCGGTCTCACAGAGCTTTCCAATCCAATGAGAATTTCCGCCCGGAGAACATCCCGACTCGAATCATTCTCCAGCGATGATTGCTTCGAATTTATGAGTGATGCGTCGAAGGTCTCAACTTCTACATACGGAAATTGCTCGGAGGGCAATTCAGCTGGTCCGGGAAACGTATACCTCTTCCGGAAAAAATGCCCGCTCCCCAGAGAGCGCTGCTCGTAACTTTGCCCGACCAAGTGAGAGCGCCGTAATGAGTCTGCGTCAATGTTCTCCCTGAATGATCGTATTGTGCGTTATACGCGTGTCACTCGTTGAGCAGGTTCGTTACTACGAGAACGTCTGCACTGCATCATACTCATTCGTATGGTGGCAGTGGCCTCGCTGGCAAAGAGAGATTGACTGGATGGCCATGAACGGCATAAATCTACCGCTTGCATTCAGCGGTCAGGAAATCGTGGCCGCCGAAGTTTTCAAGGTAATAGGCTCCGGAGTCGCTAAGAATCTGGCGACCTCGGAGGAGTTGTGGAGTCCATCGCACCGAATCAATTTGTCGACCCTGTTTGGAGAAGCACATATTATATTGATGACGCTCGCAGACGTTCGGCTGCAACGACACCGATCTCGCTACATTTTTCTCTGGACCCGCGTTCCTCTCCTGGAATCGTATGGGCAACTTGAGAGGTTTCGGCGGTCCTCTGCCGTCAAGCTGGCAGCTACAACAACAGCTGCTTCAAAAGATGATCCTTCGGAGGATGAGGGATTTCGGTATGACTCCCGTAGTCCCAGGCTTCAACGGCTTCGTGCCTCGAGCTTTTGAGCGCCTCCACCCAGCAGTGAGCTGGAGTCGAGCCTCGAGGTGAGCGGAAGGTCTTTCCGTTCGCCAACAGCTTATGCAAACCGAGATCCGAGACAGCGAGCTCCGGCGGGTCTTTCATTCCTATAGGTGGAACAATTTTCCCGACGAGTACGCCATGCTCACGTTCTTGGCACCCACCGAATCATTTTTCCTCAACGTGTCATCACTGTACATCACCATGTATAGATCCATATACGGCAGTGACCACCTCTACAGCGTGGATCTTTTCAACGAAGAAACGCCGGACACAAGTGAGACTAGCAGCGAGTCCCGCCTCGATTTCCCCTATTGCCCTTCACTCGTGTGTTGAATGAAAGCTTCGATTTCCCGCCAGACGATCCGGCGGCCTTGGCTGAAATGAGCTCGAACGTCTACGAATCCATAGCGAAGGCAGATCCCAAAGGGATCTGGGGTAAGTGACCACCGAGGAGTTTCGGCCTCGAACCGGATTCCATATCCTCATAAGTCGTGTGGTTGCTTTTTCCGAATTTCCCCGCCAAAAGCATTCCTATCGTTGCTCCAGTTATGCAGGGATGGCTTTTCGTCCATGGCGGGGATTATTGGAATCATGATCGAGTCAAGGCATTTCTCGGAGGGCCACCTCTCGGAAAAATGATAGTCCTAGACCTTTTCTCGGAACAATCACCTCAATTTCCAAGGTGAGTCAGCTCCGAAGTCGATACTCGCCTGCTCATTGCGAGCGCTAACACTCGACCGAAAGTCGCGTTCCACTAGGGCTCCCACTTGAGTCGGCCGAGCGTTTGGTTACAATAATTCGTTTTGCTCGACCGAGAATGCCTTCCCGGATAAGGCATGTTTCACTCATGTCGCAGGTTTTCCAACTATTTTGGACAACCGTTCATTTGGTGCATGCTCCACAACTACGGAGGCGTGAGTGGACTCTTCGGGAACCTCGAATGGATCAACAGCGAACCGTTGAACGTCCGTCGATCCGTTCCCAACATGATCGGCATCGGAATTGCACCCGAAGGAACAGGTGAGGGACGCTCATTTTGACTGTCTGGTTCAGCTCCATGAACTAGCAATCATTTCTCCGGAAGGCTGCAGAGGATCTCAGAAGAATTGAGGACGTCCACTGAACTCCGGGAGTCAAGGACATCCACAGGTTTCGCATCGCGCGTGATATATTCGTCGCATCTACGTGGACGTTCCTAATTGGGGTTCGAGAATAGGTCTCTTGTAATCATGTCTTTCCCTATAGGACAAAATGAAGTAATCTACGAGTTCATGGCGGAGAATTCTTACCGGGATTCGTCTGAAAACGTTTCACTGTGAGCGATTCACACCCATGATCGGAAGAGTTTATGAGCGTGGCGGGAAGTCAAGCGGAACAAACAATTTACCCCTCCGCGTAGGTGGCTGCAAAACTACGTTGGAGCCCGGTATGGGCTCAGCGATCCCCATCTGGAAAACGCATGGGAGCTCTTGCGAAAAAGCGTGTACAGTTTGACCAGCAAAAGTATAGAAAACCACGGGAATTACATCCTCACCCATCGACCGAAGCTGAATTCAACGCCGCTCATATGGTTCGTATTCAGAAAGGTCCTGCTCCTCCTCGATGGCGGAATAGCGATCGTATCCCGGTTGAGGCGACTGGCGAGACTCACTAGCTCCTCACTGAAACGAGAACGCGCCGAAGAGGCGAAATTGTTCCTCGAACCTCCACCGTGGAGTCGCTGATCGATCTGAGCCGGCACCTCCGTTCTCGGAAAAGAACGAGGATCACAAGAAGTCCTCATGTGTCAAGCCTCCCTGGCGTATGGCTGTCTAGCTGGCCTTTGATGTTTGTGAGCGAAGGCACAAACGCGACTCCGAGCCGCTCGTCAGATGACAATATTGTTGAACTTTTCAGGTACAATGGCAGCGATGTCATCGGAGCAGCAACGGAACTTATCCGAGGGGCGACCCTCCATCGGGAACTCTGTCATGAGAGATTGTTCCACCAGGATCTTGTTGACGTGGTCCGTCAAGCCTTGCAGGTGATGAACAGCTTCCGCTCCCATCGCGACCGGGCTGCGGCTCAAACCTGTGCTTTTTCTTTGAATGCTCGGCCGATACAGGCTCACAATCCAAGGCCGAGAGACTTCTCCGAAGGGATTCAGAGGATTCCTGAAGCGTCTTCCGAAACGCGAGGAACGAACGCATTGACAAAATGACTTCTCAAATCCATTATTTCCGAGTCACTCCGAAGCTTAGGAAGCCGCGCTGCCAAGATAGGTCCCTTCAGAGTGCGGCGCGGTAAAGCTCTCAGGCGCTCGGCCCAAATCCGGAATCTTTCTCGGAATCCAAGCGGACCATTGAATTCCTCAGGTGAGAGTCTCCGACGAGTACTTGCAGATGATGTCCCACTTCAAAGCAAATAGCCTCATCGACTTCGAAGAACACTCTCGGCGCCTCCTTCACTGCATTCGCGTCCTCGACAAAGGTAGATCCGACGTGCGCCGGAAGAATGGTGCTCACAGAAAATGGCAGACCTCTATCACGTTTCCCGCGAATTCTCGGGGAAAGGCTCCATAATAATGCTCAACTCCCCCAGTGCTGTCAACTGACCCCAACTTTCTGCTCGGATCGTGGTTACGAGATTCAAGGGAATCAGCCGGGCTGGATCGCGATCTGCAGGACCAATTCGAATTCAATGCAAGAAACCAGATTACAAGGTTTGGCCGCTGGGTGGTCTAGTGAGATTTCGGTCGCGACCATTCGAGCATGTAATGAAGCCATTTGAATAGAGGTCGAAAAAACACCTGCTCTCTCCGAAGGTGGGGTCCCAACGGGGAAATCGTGGACTACGCTTCAAAAATGTGGAACGGTAATATCAGTAACATGCGTCCAGTCCTCCTCCCGGTTGCTTCCCGCTGAAAGAGATCTTGGTGCCTGGTGATGGAAAAGCTGCCTGCGCTGCATTCACCTCCGACTCTCTTCTGCGCAGGCCTCGTACGTGACTATTTTGGAAAGCGCTGGCAAGTTTTCGTGGACGCTTTGAATCATTCTCTTCGAACTGGGACGAGAGTGGACGAAAGACAACTGGAACACACTATTATTAGAGAGGTGGAACTCCCTTTCACCGAGAGCAGAAGGTGATGTACCGAGCTCGGCGCTTTCGCTCACCATGGTCGTCGGCGAGTCGATGCATCAGACCGGATGTAATCACGTCCCTTTGTTTAGCAGGAAGTATCCTCACACCGCAAGCGGAAATGTGTGTCGACTCCGGCAGTGGATTCAGCGCGCTCTCCACCCAATCTAGGCAATCTTCCCAATGGAATCGCTTCGCTGCCCCAGGGAGGCGGTCCACAGAGCATCCATGGCACTCGAATATATCATTTCCATCCCAGAAGAGCAGAAAGAACTCGCAAGCAGGATGACTCTCTCGATCACTCTTTTCTACGACGTTCTGCTGTACGATCGATTTCAGCAGAATTATTGATTATCCCTCAGGTACAAAGACTCATCTGAAGACGATTCAACCAGCTTAAGGGTTTTAATAACAAAATTTATTTTAAAGAAAGCGTCGCGCGGTTCAAAAGTATGCAGCGGTGGTTGGTCTACCTAGTGATTGGTGAAGTTCGCTCAACAGCAATTGCTGTTCAGGACGGGTCGAAGCCTGAGACGTTTTTCAATGTGATGATTGTTTTGTGCAGAAGTTTTCGTTTCTTGTAGATGAATGTACTCCTTGAGAACGCTCGACTTCAATTATTCGTTTGCAGGTGTCCTTCCGAAGAAAGAGACGTCTATTGTTCACAACGTTGAAATCGCGTTTGTTTGAAGGCTCGAATCGTTTACGGGCTTGCAATGGTGGATTTGAGATGAACTCATGATGATATATGGAGTATCTTTCGTCACTCGCTCGCTCTCTCTTTCTCTCTCTCTGTTTTGAATGCGGAGGTGATGGATTTCGTTTTTATCATCATCATCATTTGATTGAAGCGGATCTCCGGCCTCGAAATGTCTTTGGCCCTCGCCCTGGAGAGTGCTTTCAATACTCTCCAGACTGGTATCAGGTTTGGAGACGACCGAGGGGTTTTCTCCTCCCCGCCTCTTCCGTGGTAGACGTCAGCAGCAGAATATTGTAGAGCCAGATACACTACGTTCGGATGCTAGGTTCCCGCTCCAGATCAGGTTGTCTGTGCTTTCCGCAACCGTTGTGCTTGAACTCGCAAAAGTTCGAGGCAGTCAAGTGTTTCTCCGTTTTCTCTTCACTGCTTGTGCACAAGTCGCTCTGATCCCAGACAGAAGCTTCGATCAATCGACGCTTCGACTGAGGCGGCGAATGAGCCAGCGGAGCTCAACGAGCACAGTTCTCAACAGTTTCGGCGCGGGGATCTTACATAGTGTTTACAAAAATAGTTGAGGTATGTCTGCGACGAGTAAAACATTGTCCTGAAGATGTTTAACAAGAACGCTCTCCGAAAAGATTGACAATCGTCCCGCTGTGTGGTATCGTTTCGCTTTGGACGCTCGCGATATGCGTTATGCCTTAATCAATAAACCTTCGCCGGCGAAATGCACAACAACGGCGGCAGTTAGAAATCCACCGGACCACGGGATGGGGAACTTCGATCTCAATCTACAACATTTCATACCGCTTTCCGATCTGAGTCGAAGCAGCGAATCCACGAATCTTCCAGAACTACTATCAGTCAACCAATGAAACAATCAATTGTCGATCTGTCGATTCATTCAACGCTTCTGCCGTCTCCTTGTGTGTTCGTTCGTTTGTTTGCGTGTATCTTTCTGTGCCGTCCGCAGTAGATAGGATGCTGATAATAACTTTACACGCCCGTGTTCATCATCGAGCGCCTCCATGTTCAATCGCCGCCTTCATCACCCTCTCCCTTGTTCGCAACGGTCCCCCAAAACCCTTTTGAAGATTTTCGGAAACCACCTTGAAGGGCGGCTCCGGTTCGCGAGTCCTTGTCGCTCATATATGTTGAACCACAAGCACCCGGAAGCTTCTTTGTACGCTTACGCTGCCAAAGAAGGGAAGTCGTTGAGATCCTCGACACGAGGAGTGTGCTGGGGCTTGCCTCCTCGTGGTGGTCGGCTGCTCGGCTGGTTACCTTCTTCTTGTCGCCTGGGTCCCGGAGGTCCGCTGGAGCGACCACCACGGCCACCTCGGGCGGGTCCTCGAACGTCAGCGAAGTGGAATTGGGAAGCGAGAGTTTGCTCTAGTTCCTTCTTCAGTTTTTCGCACTCGTCTTCGGCGTCATTCGCATCGTCACCGTCGGCGTCGTCCGAGTCCTCTTCACCGGCCTTCAGTTTTTTCAAGACGACAGCCTTCTTGAGTTTCGGATCCTCTTTCTCACCTTCGTTCGGTTTGCGAATATTGGCTGCGTACTCCGCCTTGGACACCTTGGACGCTTGCTCTTTTTTCCATTGCTCCAACGTCATTTGAACAGCTTCGGGCTCGGCGGGCACAGCCGGTTCCTCTCCAGCGGCGACGCCTGCAATTCGAAAAACACTGGCCCCTCAGTACTTGAATGCGTTCGAGGTGCTATGCTCACCAGGAAGTTGCGGAAAAAAAGATATATAGCTCGAGTGAGGACTGAGGAATCCTCCCATTGAGTATGTAACGCACCTTCAGGGACGCCCTCGGGGGTGACATCTAGATTCTCCGGGACCACGAGTTCCTGCTCCGGGGTGGTATCGAACTGATCGGTGTTCTTTCCCCAGTTGTGTGCTCCTTGTCCACCTCGCTTCTCAGTCGATTTCACGCCCGAACGAGTATCCCCAGAGTGCCGGTCGAATTCACGTCCTCGTCCACCAGGTCGTTGTCCGTCTCGAGATCCTCGAGTACCGTCGTTGCGTACGTTGCGTCCACCCTCGGGCCGGGGTCCTTCGAAGTTGCGGGGCGGTCGGTTTCCGTCGCGCGGTCCGCGATTCTCTCGAGGGGGTCGATCGCCTTCCGGTCGGGGTTCGAAGTTCCTTTCGTTGTTTCGCCGTTCCAGGTTCTCACGTCGAGGGGGACGGGGCGCTCCACCGAAACCACCTCCTTGAGTGGGCGAGGTGCTACCGGCCTTCACGCGAGGCTCGTTCGAATCGACGGCGGCGGCAATGGTCTTCACGGATTCCTTTAGCGTTTTCGACAGCCCCTTCTTCTTGGCATCTTTCTTGGTATCCTTCGACTTTTCCTGTGAAATTAGTAGCGTGCTGTTAGCTCGCGCACAGCTGGCAAAGCTCTGGGACAGGGAGCGAAATTAAAGAGGCGATTCAACAACACTGATCAGAAGGTGAATGGAGACGCGCCATTCGCGACGATCCCAGCGCCCTCCCGCGGACGCTCACCACGTGCGGGGCTCACAGGTTTCGTTCAATTCCTCGGCTCAGCCTCTGAAGACCGTAAATCAGAACACCTGGTGTAGCGCCAGAATCGACCACGCGAAACCTGAACGAAACTTCCGAGTTCACCGTTCCCGAGACAGCATTCTAGAATTCTAGAATACCCACGGAGAACTACCGGCGGCGACGCCACACTCGCTTGAACGACGGAAACAATGCTATGCCGATGAGCGACATTGGCGAATGTTCACATGACGAATGTTGGATCTTTGAATAGAATCTATGTTCGCCGACAGCAATGCAGAATTCAAGTCTGATCGGAGATCCGAGAGCTCACAGTCGTGATCCGATGGAACACTTGTTGATGCAAACTCTCGCTATCGCCTCCCCGACCTAGGAACTCATGGAAGAGCATCCAGTTTCCTAAAGCGAAGGAACTGGTTCCGGGAGCCGGTCATCGAGTATTTCTCCGTCTTAGGGTCTGATCTCGCTGGCTCGACACAGCTGTCCGATAGACAGCGCATTCGCGGGACGGAATCGACTTGTATACACCATGCAACAGCTTGCCGCATCGCTCGGAACAAATATGGCCGAGAGAATCGCGCGGTTCACGGTAAGGTAGCGACTTACGCCGCGAACATTCGGACCTGACATCGTGACACACTCGCGTCACTTTCATTGGCATTCGAACGTACGAGTAATGACGGAGAGCTTCTACTTCTCCGAAGATGCCATGAACGCTCGCTATATCATACTAGAGAAAACTTCCATCGCGGTATCAGCGGTGCACTTCCGAAGACAAGTCTTTGTAAACAAGCTCGTCATTGCGGGGTCGACTCGCGTTCGGCTTGAAACCGATGCTAAAATCAGAGCTCGATCATTCGGCCAGCGTCGGGATTTATTTCACGGGACGGGCGGTCGGGGGAAGAAAACGAGGTGAGATAGAACTTACGGTTCCCTTGCGCTTCTCCTGCTGCGACTTGGCTAAGATCTCCAGAGGATCGTTCTCCTCGTCGAGGAAAAGTTCGAAACGATTGTTGAGGTTGCACGCGTATGTTCCCTCCATTTTGACGACAATTTTGCGCTGTCCGGAGCGCGATTTAGGCGGATGAAACCAGCACTTGTTTGAATAGCGTAGCACGCCGAAAGAGCCGATGGCCAGAAAGACAATATGGCGGACATCGAAACCTATACCAACTTCGGCGAGAGATGCCCGCCAAATTTGACTAAATTCGAATTTTTTTTTTCGACTTGGGGAGAATTCCGCCCCGACAAAAATCCGCGCGAGATGCGAAAAATTCTCCAACTATCGGGAACAGGGTCAAGTGGGGTCTCTACCTGCCGGCGGCGATTCCGTCACGGATGTTCCGCTCAGCTGTGCCGTGGGGAATCGCGCGCGGACCTCCAGGATTCTGACGCTTGCCTTACACGACGACTCACCGTCCGCCAGATTATGTCACTCGATTCTGAGTCCCAAGAGGGAGGGGGCATGATCCACGGTGGCCACTTCCCTACGTCTGGGGAGAGAAAGTTCGCGATCAGCGAAAACTGGTGTGAGTCTCGCTCTCTTACTCCGAGCGTCACCTAAACTACAGTCTTCGCACTGCGACCCGAGCGAATCGTTCTAACTAAGCAGTCGATGTCAGGAATCCCGATGAATTTCTATGCCATGGACCCCAGCCGGAATAGAATGGGCGGGCCCCATCCTGCAGTGGGCGCTGCTCACCACAAAGCTAACGGGGGATGGGGAAGTTGTCGCTATTAACACTGTTTATACTTGATACTTGACCAAAGCATCGATTCTCCGGGAGGTCGGCAGACTGGCAGTAGGAACCCGTGGCTTCGATCGGCTGGAATTTTAGGCGTCTAAGCACTTCCATTTGAAGGTATCGTAGGTACATGCTGAGGGAGAGGGTCCACATGAAGCCATCTGCATGCGCCTGAGGCAGGAACGGAGTGAATGGTTTTCCGCGATTTAGCTAGAGCAATATCTTCATGAGACCGCACGCCGCAGCAGCAGGAAGTCAGCGCGTAAGGAGCGTCCTGAGCCTCGAGAACAGTCCCTGCCAGCGACATTGCTTCGTACTCGAGGAATTTCTGCTCCCGCGACCTGACTGTGACTCGAGGCGGATTTTAAGGATTTACAACTCCATCGCTCAGCCGTCGCGGACCTGGAAGACTCGAGGCTGCCGAGTTTCCACACCAGAACTCCCTGACCCGCTTGAACAGGAACCTTCGTGCATTCCTCCAGCTTGTGCCTTTCCCAGTATCATATTCAGACGACGTATGCATTCTTCAGAATAGGGATACATTGCTCAAGGGGACTGAGGGACATGGTGCCGCCGAACCCATCGTCCAATTGGATCAATCATTCAAGAAAATACATATATTCAGCCTGACTATTCGAGAGCTCGGATGTTCGTTCATGTCTCGCCCGTCTCAAAGATCAAAGATCTCTTCTCAGGAATCGTTCATTTCTAATTATTCTCGAGCAGACTCAACAGGAATCAAAATGACTCGATCTCGCTTTGGATCGTCCTTGAGACTTGAACGGCGTGTGGTTCGAGAACCCGCGGACTCAGACAAAATTCTCCCACCCTGGCTCAGTAAGTTCATGGATACAACGTAATCCTGTATCCAAGGACATTCACCGAATTTATTGACTATAAAATTAAATACTTAAATACCAGGCAACATTCGCACTCCCGGATCCAGGCCGAAAGATCATACTCTTCCATTTCCTGTGACTCAATATAAGTCGTCGCTCAGTCAGCCGAGGCGCCAGCAGTTTCGGAGCTCCATCCCGCCAGAGGACCTGCTATTTCGTTTATGCCGCAAAATCAACATTTTCATTCAAGCTTCATGTATATTTGATCGATAATGAGCTCCGCACAAAATACCTGTGGGAGATGCACTCAAGACGGATCCTTTGGTTTCGAAACGTACGTGCATCACAATGAAGGAATTGCATCGAATCTCCAACGAGGGAGTCGGCCGAACGACGAAACCATCGAACAGGCGACGGACCCCTCGCAATCACCCTCATGTCTACCGAACTAAGGACTTCTAGGCTTACAATTAGTATAAAATGATAGGTTCAACAGAAGGGCATCTTTTTCTCTGGAAACTTCCTGGAACGGAATGCGGCCACGACGCTTGAGTGAGACAAAGCACAGGACGGCCGTTGGGATTTCAGAATCTCTCGCTGATTTCGCCTGGACGGTGCCTACTCCGACGTCGCGGGTCGATCGAGGGCTGATTTTGAAGTCCTTTCCTGAGAAGATCCGCACTGACACCACCGCTGTCGCTATCGTGCAGAGTTCATTCCCACTCCGTGGTACCGGGAGGCTTCGGAGTTAGATCGTACATCACGCGGGAGATACCGCTCACGTTCTGAATTTGCTCGACCATGTCTAAAATGACCTGAGGAGAAGACAAATGATGTCAACAATCGGCGGGAGGAGTGGATTGAGAGGATAAGAATGAAAATTCATCATTACTGTCGACATATGGTCATGGAATGAATGCTCGATACGGGAATATCTACCTTCAATGGTAAGTGCTTGTTGGGCTGCGCAGGAACGCCGGTCATGAAGTCCTCAGTGATGAAGGTTCGTACGACGATCGACCTCTGGCACGAAGTCTGACGAGGATCACAGTTGAAATGAATGGGAACTATAATGACGGGCATCTGGGAAAGTTTCTTGGTGACGCCGTGCTTCCGCAACGTGTTCTGGGCGACATGATCGGCCCGTTTCAGCATTTGCAAGACGTTCGGAGTGAGGAAGGTTGGAGTGATCTCCTGCACGGGTTGCGTGATCGGTTCGCCGAAGATGAACACGATTCGATTGATGTTGTGGCAGATTTTCGGCAAGAGCTTGGCGAACTTCATAAGCATCGACCAGTCTTCAGGAACTCTGCCGTCTAACGTGGACAGTCCGAGCACGTAACTGTAGGTGCGCTTGTCGCCCTGGACCCCCACGCTTTTGATAGGCAGCAGTGTCGGCGTCACCTTGAGTTTCAGCGACATTTCAGTGAGGAAAGCCAATTCGTCTTTGGTGCATGCGTTTTCCACTTTGTGCAGAAGAGAATGTTTCTTTTGGGACGCATGCGCGTAGTCGCAAATGACTTTACACAGCACTTGAGTCTCGCTGAAATCTTTCTCCATGTAGGGTTCTTCGGCGCAAATGACACGAACAGCCAGACCGGGACCGGGAACGGGTGGCGCATGAGCAACTCTTCGGGCAGGTCCAGGTCTCGGCCGAGGGCCCGAACTTCGTCTTTGTGGAAATCTTTCAAAGGTTCCACGACTCGTCCCTTCTCGCGGAGCATACGAACCAGCTCGGTATCGTTGTGGTGGGTCTTGATAGCGTCCGCGGAACCGGACGCCAGAGCGCTCGCGCTCTCGATCAGGTCCGGTCTCAGTGTGCCCTGTCCCAAAAATACGTCTTCTGGATTGAGTTCCAATTCCGCGACCACCTCGTCGGCGACCTTCATGAATGTGTCTCCAATGATCATTCGCTTTTCTTCGGGTGCGACGGTCTGAGTCAACACCTTCGTCCGTCGTTTACCCTTGCTGGGATCGGATCGATCGCAGGGCAACTCGGTTGTTCCATTATAGAACCTTTGAGAGGCGTCGATGACCTTGAGCTTCAATCCAATCTTCTCCAAGGATTCCGCAACCTGGACACTCTCGTCCTTGCGCATGAAGCCGTTATCGATGTGCAGAGCGATCACCTGCGATTCGGGTAGGGCTCGCCGCATGAGCGCCGCGCAAACCGTGGAATCTACGCCGCCCGATACGAGATTGAGAACTTTTGAGGAGCCGACTGTTTTCCGAATGTACTCGATGCATTCCACTTCTCTGCTCTGGAGAGTGAAGGATCCCGTGCATCCGCAAACATCGAATAAGAAATTGCGGAAAATTTCTTTGCCCTTCGGTGTGAGATCCACTTCGGGATGGAATTGGACTCCAAATATCCGTTTCGATTCGGATGCGATGGCGGCTACGGTATCTCCGGACGTGGCTGTGACTGCATAACCGTCCGCGGCTTTCGCCACCGAATCCCCGTGCGTCAGTAGAGCTTCTTGCTTCGCTTCCAGCCCTGAGTGGAAAAAAAACATTGGTCGGTTGGACTTTCGAGTCCGGACGAATCCGGAGGCACGTGAGCAATTAGACGTCGATATTCCTCTTTACGAGTCCACAATAAAAAACCGATACTCCGTCGGGTCGTCCCGGACGGTCGGGCAGCGTATCCGCTCGGACAGACAGCCCGCCCGTCTAACGCCATTCTGGCGGCGTCGCGATTACCCGTCAGCGTACGATACGAGTCGCGGGACTAATAACAAGTGGATGATGACCAGTCCGACCAAGGCCGATAGCAATCGAAGCAGAGATAAGAGATTAAGATCTTGTGCAGAGAAACATGTCAGCCTACCCTTGAAGATGGCGGAAGAATTGTCTACGTTGATGGTGAACTGGCCGTCTTCTCTGTTGTCCTTGCGGGCTACGGATCCTCCGAACTCCTTGTTGATGAGCTGCATTCCATAGCAGATACCGAGAACAGGTATGCCGCATTTGAAGATCTCGGGATCGTAAGTAGGGGCGTCTGGTGCATAAACAGAACCCGGACCACCGGAAATGATGATGCCTGTAATCGATGAAAGAAAAAAATTGAGATGATCGAGGGAAAGACATCTGGAGATCTTCCCGGAGAAATAGCGATTGACAGAAGCATGGTACAAAAAATATACTCCTTTGTAACGTCCTTACTTATAAATTATAAGTGATGCGATTAGTGATAATTAGTGATGACACGTCAGGATAAAATCTGGGAAATACCTTTGTACTTGGCGGCGACTATCTCTTTGGCGGTGGTGCTCAACGGAATGATGGCGGATTCGACGTTGAGTTCGCGAACTCGTCTGTCGATAACTTTCCCATATTGAGCACCAGCATCTAAGATACACACGATATCGCTGTGCAGATTCCCGTTCATAATTGCAGCTCAAGTCAGCCGGAGTTTATCACGAGGCAGGGCCACTCGCGTCCTCGATGGCAATGATCCTGGACTGGGCTCCGTGGCGCAAGCAGACTACTCGACTGGCATGCGGCCGTCAGGCGAGGGTGATGATGTGTATAAGAAGCCGGCGTTATCTGTAAGATAGTGTTCGTCTATAGATATAAGATTACAAGATTCCGATATGATGAGGCTTACAAGATCCTCACTCGCCACTCAAATATCGCATCCAGGCGCTACTATTGCGTCGCAGCACCCCTGTCGCGGACGCGTTTGATGGACCAACTATCACGAAAATATATGGAGAATTTGGAGGTTGGAGGAGAACAGTCGATTGTCGTCGGCCATGGTGCCATTGGGCAGAGAGATTCCTATTCTCTCTCCAGCTCCTCATCGCTGTTCCAGTCTCTGATCCATACTGCTCCCGTCGGAATCGGAAGCGAACCAGATTGATTTTTTTTCGTAGGAAGGCTGAGGTTCTGAGTAAAGACCGCGATGGATGACCCCCCCCGGCTTTTCGATTTCCCCTCGGAAAAAAAATATTCCCCACTAAATCAGGGATGATGCCTACGAGAAAAAGTCACAAACTCGATTTCTCCCTATGGAGGAAGGAGAAGCGTCCCTTTTTCCTGATTCTCTCCCTCGAGAACGGCTGGGCTTGGAGGAAAACGTGACGGTGGACCCATCCTCATTTTCGATTTGACCCTCGAAAATGATGTCCCAACCTCTTTTTCCCGAAACCCGAGAGTGGTAGAGAAGGATCGACTACCGTCGAGACCGGTATGCATTGCTCCGAGGTGCATATTACTTGGAGATACCCCATCTCTACAGGATTCGGAGAATTCTGGGGAGAGGTCACTAGCGTCGACGCAGCTTGGTTATTCCCGATGCTTCCGATATTTTGATCCGGAACATGTTGTGGGGAGAGAACTCCCCATCGGGCTCCTGTAGCCTGTTCCCGAGTTCATGCCCTATGGATGTTCAGAGGTAGATGTCCACGATTTCAGAGACCCTGTCTCATCGGAGCATGAGTCGATACAGCAAGACTCAGCATGGAATACAGAATTGGAAGAATCTCCCGGCCAAAAGCCCAGGATGCCTCCAACGACCTCAAGGGCGCTGCCAAACGTCTCGTAGCGATCCCATTCCAACTCTAATGGAGTGTATGGAACCTCGAGAGCAAGTCATAACTACTCTGAGCTTCAATCTATCTGCGAGCCTCCGGCGCGACAACTCCCCGTCCCCGTCAAAACGATTGTCCTCCTGGATCACCGGAGACCACCATGGTACCGGCATCGATGCCCGAGACGAAATCTGACAGAAATCGCGAATCTGATCTCTCGTGCTCCGAGCTATGGAACACCAGCTTCAGGGAATGTGACAGAGCAGAGGGAGTGCTGTAGATCTGTCAGAGAAGGATTCTCGCGCGCACACTGACTTTCTCCGAGTCGTGTCGATCAGTGTGGAGAAACCTAGAGCAGAACAAGCGGATGCTCACCTTCTCGGAGCTAGCGGCCAACGAATCCGTTATCCTAGCCCGCTGATCGTTTCCCTTAAATGTGTCCCACCGTCTTCGGAACTCTCCTCTGCACTTCTCATGGAGGATTCTCCTCCACGATTTCAGAACAGCCTTCTCTGCTGCAACATGGCGCTCCCCCGAAACCGGAAATTCAAAGCGGAGCCCGCCAAATCCAAACGGTGCTCACGAGCACATGGGGAAGAATCGGGTTCTCTGCGATGGAGTCCCACCTGATTCTCGTGTCGGAGACAAGGTCTCATCCTGAAGCTCGTCTCCGGTGGAGCGGCTCGTTCCAGGGCGAATCGGGGACTTCCAATTTTCTGATGATTATTTTGAAAGGGCACGGAGAGAGTGAGAGCCTCTTACACTTGTTTTTCTACTTTCGCTCAGTAAGGGTCATTCGGACTTCCGGAGTAACGGTAGGTCGGCACTCTACGACGATGGAGGAGAGAACTATTTCGGTATTTGAGGATGAGATGCGATATTCCGTCATGATTTCGGCTCGCCACCCCCACACTCAATTGTATCTAGAGAACTGTACCGGCTCTTGAGGAACGTCATTGTCATCATAAGCAACGAGGAGCTGAACAATATCACCACGTGAAGCAGAGTGCAGAGTCTGTTACTCCGGATGCGATATAATGGGAGAGGATTCCACGGTTCAGCGCGCGATTCGAAAAAAATCCGCGATGTACCGCCGCGCCGCGGGTCTCGAACCGCGCGGAGTCTTGCCTGAGGCAATGGATATGCTTGTGGGGAGGGGGATGTGATCAAAACGACATATTCTGAGCAAGGGGTCAAGGCCGAATCAGCAGTTTAGTGATTCATTGGCTTCTCGAAACTCGGATTCCCGTCGGATGAGTTTTCATGGTCGCTCGGACTCGGAGCTATTTCATGGACCATGCAAAGATCTTCGATAAAACCGGACAGCCCGATCCTAGCTGCACGGTCTAGACCACATAATTTCAGGGGTTCAAGTACATCACAAATCATGGTCCTTGAGTCAGAGAGATTTTCATGTCAGCGTGGAATACAACAATGTCCCAATTCCAACGTTCCAAAACAGTGTGAAGAGTGGGCGTGAGACGTGATATCGGAACGTTCGGTTTCATCGAAGCTCCAATCATACGTTGACGCCGTAAGCAATCGCTCGCTATTTGCAAAAGTTCGCTACCCTAAATTCTGTTCGGGTTTTGAGACGAGTGCACACTCGAGGCCAAGCACTGGCTCTAGGGCTCAACCCTCGTCCAAACACTGATTACAGCGTCAGTCTAAGAAGAGATTGAGGAGCAAAAGCGAAGCGGGTATACGTCAGTGAACGTCAGTCGGACCCGCTTATCGGGGGAAGGTTACCCGATATGGGTTCTGGCTCCTCATCAATTAGGCGAGCGACCCCCTCTGTACTCATTGAGTGATAGATCTGTTGACTGACTGAGCTCGGACACTCAATGAGATGGAGAGAGACCGCCATCCTGAGACGATGCAGTGTTTGCCGGCGAGACCGGTCGACAGCCTTGGCCACTCTACGGCGTCACGGGGATGACCATGGTGTGGTTGAGCGAGGAGCGGTCAGGTTGGAATTCCGCAGGATGAGCTCAAAGTCTTCTTTTCTAGAAGCGCGGGTCTCGAGTCTCGACACAATCAATTTCGGAAGATTACAACAGAAGAAAAGTTGGGTCGAGACTCTGATCGAGACCGACAAATTCTTCTTTATGGATTTCATTCATCTCGAAACTTACAGCTACTTACGAAGAGAATTGAACTCTGGATCGCGGCGGACCCTCCGCGGGAACTTGCTCCCTAGACGCCTCGCGATTTGGCCGTGGAAATCCGGCGAGCTGGAGAGCTCAACTCCACGACTCCAACGATTTCTGCTCCTGAGTGAGGGGGACTTCACGAAACATCTAATCTCCGACGGAGGATTCGTTCCCCCAAACCGGAGAAGGGTTATATGGAGCATTCGCCGCTAGCTGTCCGAATTTATTCGCGAAACACATGAGTCGGAAGTCATGCTCCTCTTCTTCGAATTCGCGCGCCACGAGCCTTCCGTCTGAGTGAGCATACACCACCACGAATTGATTGAAATTGATTGAACTCCGGAACACATCGGAGCAACACGTCGGCGTCGGCCGACGCTCCCCTGTCCTCGGAACTCGATGCCCGTCAGCGCTTGATAGCGAGTCTCGACTTGAGACCTGTGCATATTCAGGGAGGAACATTGGGCCTTAAGTCGCGGTCATCTCGAACCGAGTGAGCGCGTGCGCCCATGTTGCTATCCGAGAGCGGTTTCAGGATCTACCGCATCTTCAGGGAAAGATTCCTCACCTGTTTATCTGTTGGGAAGTCGAATGTCTGAAGTATCGACTTATCAGAGACTTCTTCAAGAGAATCAACCGGACGGATAACCGCGGTGTCGGAATACGCGAGCGA